>NC_140597.1:39889049-40101549 GCF_057381915.1 Diplotaxodon limnothrissa | reverse complement strand
AAGTTAGTGGTGCATGGAGAACAATTTGCCCAGACAGTTGTAAGTCATTTCATTAGGATCTGGACTCGGTTTGATATTTCTTGCCCTCACTATACAGTCTGAATCGATTCATGGTCAGCGAGGGTAAGCTGAGGCAAATCCTTTTAACAGGGTCTTAAAGCCATAGCGTGAGGTAATGTTGGAAGTAATAGGTTCTCCCCTGGGGTTGATTAGGCTCAGTCCTGTAACTTTCACTTAATGGGATATGACCCCTCAGAGCCCCAAGTCTCTGAAAACACACGCATGCCTGGCCATTATTACCACACACAGATACATAGACACGCACTCACAGTTCACACATTCGGCCCTCATGCTCCCCAACACACGACTGGTGTTTGGTTTAAAACGAGGCCGTCGCCAATTAACTGTGTTATGCCAAGCTTATTCTCTGGCTGTTTCTCGCTGGATAAACTGTTCCAATTGGTCCCCAGCAGCCGGCTGAGGCAAACAGTAAGTAGGTGTCTCTGTTATCACAGCGTGGTTTTAAAAAGGCCTGAGAGGATTAGACAGTGTAGTGTAGGATTTCAGGCTGGTTAGCCAACACAGACCTTTTAGGTGATTGTTTTGCCTTGGCAGCATGTGTCGGTGAACTCCAACAATCAAGGAATCCCTCCTTGAATTATCACATTGTTCACATTTGGGTACAGTGACAATAACCATACAGTGTCTCTTGAAGGTACTTGCCCAGTAACCTTTGTGGTCTGGTGTGTATTCTCATTGGCAAAGTGATGGTTTAAAAGAGGAAAAAACTTTGCTTGGGGTGGTTGAAGTTACCAAAGTTGTTTTGAAGGAGATCTGGTACTTAACAGTATCATGTTAAACCAGCTAAAGTCACATATTATAATGTGTGACAATTATCAGGCAAAACTTACTATTATGGGACAAAAAAGCAATCAAACTGACCTAATGTCTTGCAATGTGTGACTACACTGTGCTAATAACTTAAGCTGTTGCAAATGAAGCCAGACCGTATATGAAAGATGGAGGTAGCTTGTGGGTCTGTTTAATTGAAAACCTTAAATCTGCATTCTTTGCAAAGGCGAACAGGGGATGACGACGAGATGCACTAATTGTAATTTTCTTGGCTCATTATAATTTCTGGTTCTGATTTTCTTTCAAAGGATGGTAACTGACAGCATATACAGACAAAAATTAACTAATAAAAAATTATAATAAAAGCAATTATTCATTTTTCCCTAAACTTTAGCAAGTTACAGGATCTTTTTTCACTTAAACAAGTGAATACAAACCACGTTTACTGGCACTTAACCTGCAACCACCAGCAGACATAATTTACCTTACCAAAGATGCAATAGAGTTGTACAACAAAACAAATGTCAGCTGCTTACATCATTTTTCAGTATGTTTATATAATCACCAGATAACAGGACATTGACCCTTTTTTTCTTTTTCACTCATCTTGATAATTTTTCTCCTTACTGCTTCGGTCTTTTCTCTGCCCATACTGTGGCTGGTGGATTGTGGGTGGCTGTAAGCTCTGGCTAGTTTTAGTTTTACCATTTTCCCTTTGTCACTTTCTTCAAACTGGGGAGGTGATGTAAGTGTCTCAGACCGACTTATAATCGTCTGAGGTATATGTGAGACTGGACGGCCAGTGTGTGCTGAACACACTGAAAATCAGCCAGTACAAGCCCCTGGCTGGTTGATCATTGTCTTTCTATTTTTAAAAAGACTTGCAGTTGTATAGAATTCAGTGGCAGAAAGTCTTTAGATCATCTTGCTGTATTACTACAAAATATACTTTTCTTATAAATTAGCTCCACTGTTATAAGTAAGAAGGGGGTTATGCCTTTAGGTAGATGAGCATATTATTTCTTCCTTCAAAAGTTGCACAAATTATGTTTACATGATTATTGGTATCATGCTTTTGAGTCTTTTACTGAATTTGATCTTGTTCGGTTGTTATTGGAGCAGTGTGTACAAAATGCTCTGCTACAGCAGGTTGCTGTGTTTTCTTCAACATGACTTCACAACATTTTCACAATACACCTATTTGTGCTTTATTACTGACTCAAAGGGTACTTATAATTCAATGCAGAAAGAACCACCAGACACTGCTACAGCAAGCCATTATTCAATAGCCAACTGCCACGATGATCTGCTGGATAAGCTTCGAGATCTCAGCCTGGCTCCAGTCCCAGCCATGGGGATGTTGTAAGCAGTGTATGTGAAAGTGCAAGTGTGCCAGTAGAGCTGCGGTCTGTGCTAAAAACAAACTCTAGTTTTAAGTCACTCAAAGCAGTAAAGACGATATTGATTCATCACTAATGGCTTTTCAGTTTCTTCGTTTCATTGGCAGTTAATGTGTGATTGTCCTTTCAGGGAAGGTGACAGAGCAAATGGTACTCCTTTAAAAGCATTCTCTGGGCAGATCCATCCAAACAAAATCCAACCTCCTTACTAATTTCAAGTTTTTAAGTGACATAAAAAACCCCGCCAAGCCTGTCTGGTTTCAGGATGATCAGGTCTGCCAGTGAGTGGATTCTTTCCATGAAGGAGGAAAGCTGACATCCACATAGACACTAAATTGTGGAGGGGAACATCCATATTTTCTTCTCATTTGGTTGTGTTCCCATTTAATAGGTCACTGCAATAACAAACCAATTATTTACGGTAAAAGCCTAATTTATCCCCCAGATATTAATCTCTAACTGTTGTCTTGTAATTCACCCCAATGACAGGCAGACCTTTTAAATAAACACTGATGGTGACCACAGCGAGGGAGAGCCATCGCTCTTGACGAGTAATGATCCACTCGCTATCTCTATGCTCTCGGAGGCCTAAACAGTTTATTTCGTGTTTGCAGTCACTTCCTCGGGGTTGTTAAGCTGATGTACAGTTTGACAGAAACAGAGGTAAACCAGATCATTGGAGAAAGATTCTTTTGACCTGATAAGTAGAAATGGGTACATTAGGGAGAAAAATGGAGCAAAACACTAAAACTGTGGGATTAGTCTTGTATTCAGTCTACACAGACAGATGCTGAAAAATTATTTTGTGTGGGAAAGTGGGTCCTTTACCCTACAGTATTATTTTGTGACTTAAAGGAGCCATGAACCACTACTACCATATACAGAATTTAGGGTTACCTTGTTTGCTTATCTATCATAATGTATATTATGTTAATATTACCACTTGCTAACCAGTTAAAAATCAATAAGGAAAAAACAACTATATGTGCTGTTAAAGATTTATCTGGGAATACAATATACGATCCTAAAAAAATAAACAAAATTTTTTGGGATTTCTATGAAACTTTATATACACCACAAATAAACCCATCTAAAAACGAAATTGATCAATTTCTCGACAACATAACTCTTCCAAAATTATTAGACACCCAAGCAATGGCACTGGATTCACCACTGACGCCAGGTGAACTCCAGGAAGCTTTGATAAGTATGCCCAATAATCAAAGGAGCTTGCAAAGAAAAGCGTCTGGACTTCTTTAAGTTACTTGAAGACGTTTCACCTCTCATCCGAGAAGCTTCTTCAGTTCTAAGGTCAAACGGTGGAGAGTCCCAGATATAAACCTAGTGGGAGTTTCCCCCCACAGAGGGACAAAAGGACCCCCTGATGATCCTCTAATCGCCTGAACCAAGGTGTGAAACTGGGCGTGGGTCCCAATCAGCCAGAGTTTCGGGTGAGCTCATTGTGAAACCTGGCCCCACCTTATCATGCGAATTCCTGAGGTCAGATGGCCCAGGGTGTGAGTGGGGGTTAAGGCGTCTGGGAAGGGATCTCAAAACTGGATTATAGATGGCAGAGAGTTGGTGTCGTAAACCCCCGCCTCTGTTCAAAGATGGTTGCTCACAGTGGACATAGATGGCTTCTTTCACTCCTCTTTCAAACCATCTGTCATCTCTGTCCAAAATGTGAACATTGGCATCCTCGAAAGAGTGTCCTTTATCCTTAAGATGCAGATGGACTGCTGAGTCTTGTCCTGTGGAGGTGGCTCTTCTGTGTTGTGCCAGTACCTCCTCTTTGACTCCCATCACCCTTTGGAACACAAACTTGGAGTAATCAGGACCCTACACCACCGGGCAGAACATGTTCCCTCTAAGCCTGAAGGAAAAAAGAAGGAACACACACGTAAAGGAAGCACTCAAAACGTGCGGCTATCCTAAATGGGCGTTCTTAAAGTCAGCAAAGAGGCACAGAAAAGAAGACCAGACACCAGCGAGGGAGGATAAGAAGGACAGACGCAACAACATTGTCATCCCCTATGTAGCCGGTGTATCAGAAAAACTCAGGAGAGTTTTCTCCAAGCACGACATCCCGGTGTATTTCAGACCCAGCAACACGCTCAGACAGAAACTGGTTCACCCGAAAGACAAATAACGCCAAAACACAGACATAACAATGTGGTGTATGCTGTACAGTGCAGCGAGGAATGCCCAGACCTCTACATTGGAGAGACCAAACAGCCACTTCACAAGCGCATGGCACAACATAGAAGAGCCACCTCCACAGGACAAGACTCAGCAGTCCATCTGCATCTAAAGGTCAAAGGTCACTCTTTCGAGGATGCCAATGTTCACATTTTGGACAGAGATGACAGATGGTTTGAAAGAGGAGTGAAAGAAGCATCTATGTCCACTGTGAGTGACCATCTTTGAACAGAGGCGGGGTTTACGACACCAACTCTCTGCCATCTATAATCCAGTTTTGAGATCCCTCCCCAGACGCCTTAACGCCCACTCACACCCTGGGCCATCTGACCTCAGGAATTCGCATGATAAGGTGGGGCCAGGTTTCACAATGAACACACCCGAAACTCTGGCTGATTGGGGCCCACACCCAGTTTCACACCTTGGCTCAGGCGATTAGAGGATCATCAGGGGTCCTTTTGTCCCTCTGTGGGGAGAAACTCCCACTAGGTTTATATCTGGGACTCTCCACCATTTGACCTTAGAACTGAAGAAGCTTCTCGGATGAGAGGTGAAACGTCTTCAAGTAACTTAAAGAAGTCCAGTTTTCTTTGCAAGCTCCTTTGACTACGATGACCTGGATGACTGAGAACCTTCACAGACATATGCCCAATAATAATGCTCCTGGTCCAGACGGTTTTCCAACAGATTTTTACAAAGAATTCTGGACAATTCTGGCACCAGTTTTTCACAGGATGTTGCAGGAAATCAAAGAAAATGGTAGACTACCACCAAATATGAACTCTGCAAATATCAGTCTCTTACAAAAACCAGGCAAAGACCCTGTATTTCCTTCAAGCTATCGTCCAATATCCCTTATTAATGTAGATCTTAAAATAATCTGTAAAGCTCTCTCTAAGAGATTAGAGAAAATAACCCCCCTCTTAATTCATCCTGACCAAACTGGTTTCATAAAAGGTCAGCACTCCTCAACAAACACTCGTAGATTACTTAATTTAATAGACTACTCATACAATAAAAACATCGAAACCATAATATTATCTCTAGATGCAGAAAAAGCATTTGACAGAGTTAACTGGAAATTTCTATTTGCAACTTTACATAAATTTGGTTTTGGACCCTCTTTCATAAACTGGTTAAAAATATTATATAACTCCCCAACAGCTTGTGTCAGAACAAACGGGACACGAAAAAAAAAAGGCTAAATTAGCTCCTCAACATGTCCTGAAGTTCTCCAGAGGCCTGGTAACGAACTAATCATGTGATTCAGGTGTGTTGACCCAGGGTGAGATCTAAAACCTGCAGGACACCGGACCTCGAGGAGTTGCCCACCCCTGGTAGAGAGTAATAAAAGGGTACAGGTGCTAACATGGCCAACATTTAAAAAAACCAAGCGAATTATAAATCAAAAAGTACAACAATGGTGGAGCCAAACTGTTTAGCAGCTCCAATCATATTCTAAAACCAAAAGGCGTACCATTTTGCTTTCAGAGCTACAGTGACTGATCTCACTGGTGTTAGTCAAACAAAATGGAATAATTGCAGCATGTGTTTTTATCTAAATTTGATATCTAAATTTAAACATTTATTAATCTAAATATCTAAAAGTTATTGAAAAAACGTCTTAAAGAGTTATTTTCAGATAAAAATATAAAAACATCTACAATTCTACAATAGTTAGACAAAATGCAGTGCTCATGCTGTTTATTTATTTATTTTATTTAGGACAGTGCATGTTAATGAACATAAATGTAAAAAAAATTACATGAATGTAAACATACCAGATTATAGCCAAGGGCTAATTTCCATCTGTTGTCCTTAAGCATAAAAAATAGACATAATAATTCATAAAAATTCATCATTCATTCATAATAAAAACTCCATCACCAAACTTACACATACACACCATTCATGCTAATGTGCCCAAGCAGCCCAGGCAGACATTAGGTTGTAAGTAGTAAATCTGCTGCCTGTACACTTTAACTGGCACTTCACAATAGATTTCTGGCACTTAAGATACAATCATTTGGCTTCAAAAGACATGAAGTGCCTTTATTTGTGTTTCCACATTAATGACAATTCTAATACTTTACAGATTAGTCTTTTGGTGCTTTGTCAGAAATTTTAATTTGCATGTAAGCAAACCTGAAGTTTCCAGACATGCGTCTGTGCTGTTTTCTGAATTTTCTTAGCAGCTACTCACTTCCAGTTTTCACATTGGCTTGACGCGCACACCCACAGGCCAAATTAAGAAGCCTCCCAAATTTGCACACCTTTTTCTTTACTTAACAGTAACGTGTCTTCCACAGCTTCTGAGCCACTGTGTTAATGTTGGTTAATCTGACTGTGACACATGATTGATAGCCTCTCCCAAGTGTGCAGGATCCAAAGGATTAGTAGTGTTTACTTCTAGTAGCATGCTGGGTACCTTGGCTGTAAATGACTGGAATTAATAACCTGCTGACGCCTATGAGACAGCTCTGTTTATGTACAGGGAGAGACATGACAGTCTGCCCTGGACATTGAGTAGCTGTAAAAGAGTCTGCCCTTGCCCAGAAAGGTTTGTGTTTATATGTCACTTATGACGATGCTAATATTCCTGTTAGCCTAAAATGATTCTTTCTAAATGTATTTTTTTGGCCTTTAGCATTTTTAGGTCATATGCCATGAGGCTCAGATATTAATAATACAGGATTAGTGCAGTGTTTACATTTCCCTCTCTCTCTCTGCTTCTGGCTTTATCCACACCTCCCTTCTTCCCTGTCACACACAGACACACACATGCACACTAAGGGGCATGAGAACAGGGTAAATCCTGACAACTTCAATGAAGCCTCACACAAAGACTAAAACTCGAGGGGGGGTGAGAGAAATGCAAAACCGTACAGTAGCCTGACCTCTTCCAGCTAACATAGACATGCATGCACCAGATACCGGGCGTGGCCACCTTCCTGCACAAAGCCAGAAATAAAGAACCAAGATAATGTTTTCAGCAACAAGACCCCTGGGTGACCTTCCTTATCGACCCCAGCATGACCCCATAGTGAGGAAGGAGAGAAGCAAAGCGCCCAGTATCACTATACAGGAGTCGAATGGACAGGGACATCACTACAATAGTGAAAAAAAGGAAGGTGCTGTCATTGTGTGCTCACAGTAAATCACTGTGTAGGTGACAGTCCCAGATCTCGGGCCCTTGCACCCACCTTAACATCCCGGTGAGCTCATAAGTCAAACGTCTTTCTCTGTCTACACTCTCACTGTGATTGTAGCCTCAAGTCTTTGGTCATTCATGTATTGTTTCTTAAGTATTTCTCCACAGCTGGGCTGGTTTGTCTGTTTCGGGTCAAATACAGGTTTGTGGCTTCAGGGTGCAACTGTACTCGGCTTAACGCTGAGGAATGTGCCGCATCCAGCTTCAATACCAGCTGGGAATGGAAGGAGATCATTTCCACTCTCAATGACTCCATCCATAAATTGAAAGCTAACGACGATCAGTCTATGCAGCTGGGTTTTGAAAGCAACATAACAATTGAATTACGCTTTGTTTTTACATGCCTCTGTGCGTGCCATCCTCATACACTAGGCAGACCTCTTCTATCTTAACGCAAGTGTAAACAGTTATCTTTTTTGTTTATGCTCTGATATTTAACAGTTAAACCTGTGAGAGTGCTGTGTAACCATCGCATAAATCCATCTGTCTGTCTCTTGTAATTTTTCTCACGTCTTCGCTGTGTTTTGTCCACAGTCGACCTGGAGCACATGAGGACAGTGAAGTCTGATAAACACCAGCGCTTCTGCCAAGAGAACGGCCTCATCAGTCAGTTCGTATCGGCCAAGACAGGGGACTCGGTTAGTACCAGCCAATTTTCAGTAGGTCAGAAAATAAATTGGAAGTGGCTTTCATTGGATTCACCTTGTGTTATTTTTCTCTGAATTTCTTATTCCAGGTGTACCTTTGTTTTCAGAGATTGGCTGCTGAGATTCTGGGTGTAAAACTAAACAAAGCAGAGCTAGAGCAGTCACAGGTGAGCCGTGACAGCATCAAGGTTTAGCATCAAGGTTGTGTATGCAACGTTCTTCTAATCGTATATGGATAATTTGCTCTTAGTCTCATCAGTACTTCACCAGTCACCTATGTGCAATGTTATGCCTGAACTTAAGCGAGGTCACGGGGAGTGCGTTAGGTCAATGGAGGTCACCACACACTGTATAGGACTTTTTGCTGTGTAAACATGATTTTGCTACGTCTGCCTCCTGTGATGGTATACCTGCCACTGACACTGCCCATCTGTAAATAGACCCACATTGACCACATTAATGCGTGAAGTCAGAGGTTAAAGGTAGGCAGTTGTTGGGGTGAGAAGGTTAGGAGTGGCTGGCTGATTTATTAGTTTTATCTCCCACTGTTTTTGTTTTTTTTGACAAAACGGAGCCTCGGCTTGCCAGCCAGTCCATGATGCCCAATAGTGGCAGCTGTAGGATTTACAAGGTCACCTCCCCCAGAGGCATTAATCCTGAGTGTGATATGACCGGCTGGAGCCACACTGGCTGGCTAGTGGTTGATGAGCCTGAGGGGCTACAGAGAGGTCAGGACCCCAGAGAAGGGAGAGCTTGTAGGTGAAAGAGTGGCCAAATTCTCAAGCTCTGCTCCAATCAGCCAACACCGCTTCTGACTAAGTGAAAATGACCACAGACTAATGTAGCTGTCCATCTGCTTTTGCATTTAACCCCCTCCCTTCATAGTTCTGTCAGTAAAGCAAAGTGCTTTAATCCAGGCTAATCAAGCTGGGTGGGTGGCTAGATCCACTGTCCACTCATAAAGAAGGGATGAGTAGTTGTCAGAAACACAAAACACAGCACAGCTCTACAGGGAAGAAAACATATATTGTATAAGCAAAAGAAACTACTTAACATTTATTAAACTTCCTATAAAACCACTGAGTTAAAGGTACATTCCAGAAATTTACATATCTAGTGGATACTGTATGTGTTGTGATCTGAGGTTCTGATTGATTATGAATAATCTAAGAATTAAGAATCTAATCAAATAATTATTTTCTCAGTCTGTTGGTTTGCTCAGAATCTCTCATAGCTGGTATTTTCAGATGTTTTGTCAGCGCAGTAGTCCAAAGTGTTTGTCGATTTCTGCAGGTTGGTGTGGAGGAATGTGTTTTACTTGGTCAAAGCAAAAACAAAACGCAAGAAACAGTTCATAAATTTTCATAAAGACCAGTGTTGTAAATGGAAATTGGTGCAGAGAGAAGGCTTTCAGCAGGTCATGCCTCTGGGTGTAGCCATGGGCGAGCAAAGTGTCGTTATCAGCTGTCAGGTTTAGAGAGCTGAACATGAGGGTCACAACCCCCGACAGTATTATATCTGCCTGGCAGGCTTCTCCGTCATGGTCCTCTGTCTGTAAGATCAGATAGCGAAGTTACGGATCACTCACCGACTCCAACACCAGGTTTCAGCAGCTCGTTAATCAGGCAGCCAACCAGGGCCTGGTATTCAGCCATGTGGGCTCCTCGAAGGTGGTTAATCACCATAGGGTCCAGCTGCCCTTTTCTATTGAATAAATGAATTATTTTTAGGGTTTGGACAAACCAGCAATTTAAAATGTCTCATCAGACATAAACTAGGATGAAGTGTACTGACATGGCATCGATCTCAATAATGAAAGACTAGATTTTCAGTGTTCTAAGGTTTTTTCCTTTGTGTGTTTTAGCGTGTGTTTAATTAGAAAACTGGCTTAGCTCTGTGTGCTGTCTACACTCCTTTTCTTCCTCATCTCTAGCACTCCCTGATTTATTCTTTCTCATTCACTCATTACTTTGCTCAATGTCGCTTTTAACTCTCATCATACGTGTGCTCTCTCATGATTTTATAACTGTCTGTTTTTCTGTTTTGTTTTGTTTTTCTATTCTTTTTCCTGTCTTCCACTCATCTACTGCTCGATACACTGAACCTGCTCAGAGGATTGTGAAGGCTGAGCTGGTGGACTACCCACAGGATGAAGGTCCAATTAGTCAAGAGAACGCCCAGCAAAGCAAAATATGTTTGATTCAGTAGCCGGAAGTATGTCTCTACAGTTACACAGATATATCCCCGTAGATTTGTAGTTGTAGCAACTATTAGTAATAGAGGTTATGTTTTGGTTCAGAGTTTAAATTTACAAAGTAGTGAATCAAATAAAAATACATGTCCTCTGTAGTAGTGTTATTTTTTTAGTCCACTTTGGGATTCTAAGCTATGTGTGTTTTTGTCCGTGTGTGATGTAATGAGAAAAACCTCAAAACCATGAAACAGATATGACTCCATTCTGACCTTCATCTGCTTCCTGTCAGATTCAGGGCGTGGGTGCACAAACATTTTGACCAATGTCTTCAGTCATAGCATGGACTTTGAGCCCATGTCAAGAAATGTTAAAGAAACAATTTGGGAGATATCTCAGTCAGCCATCTAGATGAGAAGGTCCTTACAACTTACAGTGGGGCAAAAAAGTATTTAGTCAGCCACCGATTGTGCAAGTTCCCCCACTTAAAATGATGACAGAGGTCAGTAATTTGCACCAGAGGTACACTTCAACTGTGAGAGACAGAATGTGAAAAAAAAATCCATGAATCCACATGGTAGGATTTGTAAAGAATTTATTCGTAAATCAGGGTGGAAAATAAGTATTTGGTCACCTCAAACAAGGAAAATCTCTGGCTCTCACAGACCTGTAACGTCTTCTGTAAGAAGCTTTTCTGTCCCCCACTCGTTACCTGTATGAATGGCACCTGTTTGAACTCATCATCTGTATAAAAGACACCTGTCCACAGCCTCAAACAGTCAGACTCCAAACTCCGCCATGGCCAAGACCAAAGAGCTTTCGAAGGACACCAGGAAAAGTATTGTAGACCTGCACCAGACTGGGAAGGGTGAATCTACAATAGGCAAGCAGCTCGGTGTGAAAAAATCAACTGTGGGAGCAATCATCAGAAAATGGAAGACATACAAGACCACTGATAATCTCCCTCAATCTGGGGCTCCACGCAAGATCTCATCCCGTGGGGTCAAAATGATCATGAGAACGGTGAGCAAAGATCCCAGAACCACACGGGGGGACCTGGTGAATGACCTGCAGAGAGCTGGGACCAAAGTAACAAAGGTCACCATCAGTAACACACTACAACGGCAGGGAATCAAATCCCGCAGTGCCAGACGTGTTCCGCTGCTGAAGCCAGTGCATGTCCAGGCCCGTCTGAAGTTTGCCAGAGAGCACATGGATGATACAGCAGAGGATTGGGAGAATGTCATGTGGTCAGATGAAACCAAAGTAGAACTTTTTGGTATAAACTCAACTCGTCGTGTTTGGAGGAAGAAGAATACTGAGTTGCATCCCAAGAACACCATACCTACTGTGAAGCATGGGGGTGGAAACATCATGCTATGGGGCTGTTTTTCTGCCAAGGGGACAGGACGACTGATCCGTGTTAAGGACAGAATGAATGGGGCCATGTATCGTGAGATTTTGAGCCAAAACCTCCTTCCATCAGTGAGAACTTTGAAGATGAAACGAGGCTGGGTCTTCCAACATGACAATGATCCAAAACACACCGCCCGGGCAACAAAGGAGTGGCTCCGTAAGAAGCATTTGAAAGTCCTGGAGTGGCCTAGCCAGTCTCCAGACCTCAACCCCATAGAAAATCTGTGGCGGGAGTTGAAAGTCCGTGTTGCTCGGCAACAGCCCCAAAACATCACTGCTCTCGAGAAGATCTGCATGGAGGAATGGGCCAAAATACCAGCTACTGTGTGTGCAAACCTGGTAAAGACCTATAGTAAACGTTTGACCGCTGTTATTGCCAACAAAGGTTATGTTGCAAAGTATTGAGTTGTATTTTTGTTATTGACCAAATACTTATTTTCCACCCTGATTTACGAATAAATTCTTTACAAATCCTACCATGTGGATTCATGGATTTTTCTTTCACATTCTGTCTCTCACAGTTGAAGTGTACCTCTGGTGCAAATTACTGACCTCTGTCATCATTTTAGGTGGGGGAACTTGCACAATCGGTGGCTGACTAAATACTTTTTTGCCCCACTGTATGTCTGTGCATGACCCTGCCGCCAGTAATGGGACCGCTCCAGGGGTGTCAAACTCAGATACACATTGGGCCAAAATTCAAAACTGGAACAAAGTCGCGGGCTAACGTTAATATTTATTGAAATATATTTATTCCTCCAGATTTAAGAATGAATCTCTTCTTATGGACTCAAACACGTTTTGCTGAAAAACTGAATATGGAACAAGCAAAGCTTAATACTAAACAATATAAATTTTAGCTGTGTAATACCAGTAGGCCAGCTCTGATAGTAATTTGGTATGGCTTCGTGGGCCAAGTGTAATTAGGCTGCGGGCCAAATTTGGCCCACGGGCCAGAGTTTGACACCTATGGCTTAGACGGACATACAGAGTTTTTAAAATTAGATGTTTCTCCTGATAATGGTTTTTGGGCTAAATTAAGCTAGTCTGCTGCTGGCTGTGGCTTTGAATTTATAGTCAAGACATAAGAGTCGTATCAGTCTTTTCATTCAAAGCTGCATGAAAGCAAACACTTCTGTTTCTCAAGATCTCATTCACAGTGTCGTTTATCGCACTTTTCAGCAGTTTAACTCTTTAATAGGCGAGGCTTAATTTAATCTGTGGCCTAACTGGAGGTTTCTGGTATTTCAAAGGAATTCTTGTTGCAGCTTTCAAACTAAAAAGACACCTTTCCATCTTTTTCAGCGCGTGGTGAAGGCGGACATTGTGAACTACAGTCAGGACACTGTAGCCAGGACAGTCAACCCCCCTCGCAGCTCCATGTGTGTGGTGCAGTGATCCCCTCCGAAACACACAAACACACATAAACACACACAAAGCTTGTTTACAGTGTTACTCTTTCCAGATTTTTTTGATGACTGGATGAAAAGTGTTTCTCTTTGTGGGTGAGGAGAACAGACCGTGCGGTTTCGAGGCCTTGGTCTGTAGTTCAGATATTTAGCACGAATAATTTCATTGGTGGTTCACCAAAAAGGATACGGGACCTCACTTTTCTTTTTTTCCAAGTTTACACGCAGCTATTCTTTCATTTCATCTTAGATTTATATTTAAAAACGACTCTTACATCGATTACTAGCTCTATGTTAGTACAAAGCTGGTTTTTCAGTCTGCTAGTTGAGAATATTTTTATACATGAGCATATTTTCTTCTACCATTGCTGTTAGAGACGTTTGTTTAAACAGTAACCCCTGTTTAATCTGTGGCTGTAACTACGACTGCAGGGTGGATGTTCACGGGACATAAACGGGAAGATGAAAGCAAATGTGATTTTCTGATTTTCTTTTTATGCCTGTGGTGCTCATCAGTTGAAGAGAGGGGAAGTAGGTGTAGAAAATGTTTTAGCGAGTGGAGTGAAATGAATCTCTGCTTTGTTTTTGCCAAGTAAGGGCCTCCACTAGCAGTAATGTGATGTGAACTACCGTATGTTGTGTTATTTTTGCATAGACATATTTAAATTTTAGTCGTAAATTAGGATTTACATTTTCCACAAAACAAACATACAAATGATTTCCATCTGTTTAAACAGCGTCTCTTCTTCAGGTGTTCCTTGTAGATTATATTATCCATTTCGAAAATGTAGTTTTATATTTATGATTAGAGTTCATGTAATTTTGTTAGATGCTCCTTTGGTAAAGTGTTAATGACATTAGATGAATATGACTGAAGAGGTTCTGAGTATCAAGTTGAGCATCAGCTAAGCTAAAAATATACGTTTTGATTAGATTTCTCTTCGACTGTCTAGAACAGCGGTTTGAATTGGAGAATGAGTTTGATGCACAGCAACCTGTTCTTTAGTTTGTGTGTCTGAGATATTACCAGATTTGTTTAGGTGGTCACAACTAAACAGCCATCATATGTGTAAAATGTGTATTTGTATATGAAAAGCTATCCCCGCTCCATTTCAAAGCAGCTTTCAATGATTAGAAATCATCACAAGGCATCACTGTAAATTCTGATCATGCTAAGAAGATGTACTCTTTAGAAATGAAAAAAATGTACAGTGAAAAGTGAATGTTTAGATATACAGTGACACATATTTGTGTTTTTAAATAAATGCTACATGGAAAAAGAAGTGATTTGTGAAGTTAATTAATTAATCTTGTGTGTACAGCAAGACTTTGCAGGTCTTGCCTGGAAAATGGGAAACAGACATTTATTTAAGTTTTATTTAAATGTCTTTATGGTAGTCATCAGGGATAGTTATTCCTGAAGGAGACTCTTCTTTAGATTTGCTGCCTTCTGTTCTGTCAAGAGGATCCCTCACTGCTTCAATAATGCTGAGGTCTGCGCTCTGGGGGAGTCATGACTGATGGTGTTGCATTGGGCGTTTTTCTGTCCACGTCCGCTTTCCGTGCGCTAGAAATGTGTTTGGGTCATTGTCAGAAAAGCTGAGAAAGGAAGCCATTGCCAGATGGTATTACATGATGGATACCATCTGATGGTACTTTTCTTGGTTCATAATTCCATCAATTTTGACAAGATCTCCAACATCACCGGCTGATATGCAGCCCCCAAACCATGACAGAGCCTCTACAGAGCCTCCACCTGTCACTGCTGATTTCCAGCCCAGTTCTTGTGTAATTTGGCAAACCTCAGTGTTTTCTCCCCATTTGCCTCCCTTAAGAATAGCTTCTTGACGGGCACCTCTGCATTACAACAAGTTCTGATGACACTTCACGAACAGTAGATGGATCAACTGAAGGTCAGATGCACATCTTAAATTATTTCTCAAGTATTTGCTAGTCAAAGGAGCTTGCAAAGAAAAGCGTCCGTTTAAGTTGCTTGAAGACGTTTCACCTCTCATCCGAGAAGCTTCTTCAGCTCTAAGTCCAAATGGTGGGGAGTCCCAGATTTAAACCTAGTGGGAGTTTCCCCCCACAGAGGGACAAAGGACCCTAGATTTTGCTAGATTTTTTTCTCCTTTTTTTCTAAGAACATGAATTTCAGATCAAGTTTTTTGACTTATAGCTTTTTGGGAGGGTGGCAGAATACAATTTAATGCCTGTCAAGCTGTTATATTTTTCATAGATTCTGCTAATTTCCAACAGATTGCTAGTAAACAAATTGTCCAAGGATACAATTTAAAATTGCTTCTTTAGTAAGTCGTCTGTTATGTGTAGACACACCACTGATTCATGTCTTTAGTTACAGTTTTATGCTTTTAAAAAGCATTGCTCTGAGTGGTCAGGTACAAAGACTGAACTGATATTAAGTTAAAAAAGCAGCCAATGTCTTGAATAAAGAGTGGGATTTGGACTGAGCGTGGAGTTAAAAATTGGAGCAGGACACTTGATGGTTCGTAGTGGGGCCGATGGCGCGATATGGCAGCCTCGCTTCTGTCAGTCTGCCCCAGGGCAGCTGTGGCTACACCTGTAGCTGCCTCCACCAGTGTGAGAATGTGAGAGTGAATGAATAGTGGCATTGTAAGCGCTATATAAATCCAATCCATTATTAGTGGGAAAGTGTAATTTTTAATTTTTTTTTTTACATCCCAATAATGTTTGCATATGTACATATATTTATTAGTTTCAGGTTGGCCATTCTTGTATTTTGCTCGTTTGTGTTGTTGTGTTTGCACATCTCTGTTGCTTGTGGGGCTCGCACACAAGAATTTCACTCGCATGTGCTGTGCCAGTGTGCCTGCACATGTGATGTGACAATAAAAGTGATTTGATTTGGTTTGATTTGATTTGAATAATTCCTGTGAACTTAAAACTAATGTGAGAGTTATACTTCTGTGGAAAATCGACACTTTATATAATTCTTAATCCTTAATCTCATCCCTATTATCAATTTAGACACATAGCTTCGTGAGCACATAAGCCCCACCCACCTGTGATTCAAACCTTGGGTTAAAGAAAGGCTGATTCTAAAGGCAAAGGCTGTTTCCAACAGAGTATAGATTACGAGAATGAACTGAAACCCAGTATAAGATAAATTAGGATAATTTCAACACCATGATGCTAAAACAACTCTAGTGATTCATTCCAAGAATGAAAATGTGGAGCTAGAAATAAGCCCAATGTTTACTGTGTCTTCCACTAAAAATGTGATATAATCATAATAGTTGTTTTCATCATTTGTACTTTGGCCTATATTACCGTGAAATTACTGCATGATGTGTGGTATTAAAACGTAATTAGCTTTACCCTGCAGAAACCCTGATTTAGCAAATGATGTGAGTTTGAGGGGAATATTGTTACCACAGAATGAGCTGCCTGAATGTGCGCAGACATTCTCATTACTCGGGCTTTGTTAGCTTGCTACCACATTTGGACCTTGGTGTCGCTGCAATTTTTCACCTCATTCTGCTAACAGAAACCAACAGGAACACGCCCTGGAGGTGCTCATATGAGCAAGGCTACTGCTGATGAAGATGTTCAGAGTAAGAGCCCATGTGTTGAAATTTAAGTATAAGGATGGAAACTTGACCACCCCAGAGATCCCCATCCATACAGAAGAACCTAAGTCTCTGGTAGCTAATGAGCCATCTGGTCTTTGTTGACTAAATCCACCCTGAACAGATGATCCAAATGGCTTTTTAATGGTTGTAAACTTTATTAATTAATGACTTGAATTCTCTGGCCTTTTGTTAGCCTTTTTATTTGCTGAGTCATTGTCAATGAATCCACTGGCGTGGTTGGAAGGATTAAGCGCTTTCAAAACCACTGAGACAAACAAAACAAATGCTGTATCTATACAGGGATGCCCTCCGTTTTGTCCTGTTCCAGGTGTTGTTAAGTGCGACTGTGCGGTGCAGAGCTACTATAAACAGCACTAAAGGAGAGCGAGGCAGCCCAGCTGGGGTCATTCCAGCGCACTTGCATTGTTTCGCTTGAGTAGACGTCTTAGGAATTGTCTCTGCTGAATTTTTGTCAAGAGCTGTCACCGTCGCTGACAGGCGAGACTTGCCCTTGGCTTTGCTGCTGTTTAGACAGGTGTTTTTGCAAAGAAAACAACTGCAGCTCTGTTTCAATCATAGACGCTCACAACAGCAAATGTTCCCCTAAAGACGAAAGGAAAGGAAGGAGTGCATAATGCCTGAGAAGGGTGAGGCTTTTTGACAGACAGGCAGAAGTCAAGGCCGATTTGCGTCAAAGTGAATTTGTCTACCTGCTTTCACTGTTTCTTCTTGTGAATCACTTTGTGTGTTGGTTGGTTTCGGTGTTTGCTCACTTTCCGTTTGGGTACACATACCAGAAGATCCAGAAGTAAACAGACAAACTGGACGATGTATTTGTTGGTATTTAGTTAACCACTCTGACACTTTAAATTTGCTCAGTACTTTGTCGTCTCAGACGAAGTTTCGGTCCTCCAAGAAACCAAAACACATCTTCTCCATAGGCACAAGTCCTGCTTTTTTCCCCCTTTTTTTGTATTTCTCGTTCCTCTTCCTCCCCGTCTGTGTTTCTCATTGCTGAAACTCTGTGTTGACAGTCTCAAAAAACCACATATGACAAGCTGGTAAGAGGGCCATAGTTGTGGGCTACGCTCTTTTTTTGTGCGGGCAGAATGGGGCCAACACCCTCATGATTACCCACTCACCCTCTTCCGTTTTCCACCTGTGCACAGTGCCAGACCCACAGCATTGAGGGAGTAGGCAGGACTGAGTCAACCCTCTCTGATGAGCTCCAGTCCCCCCCGGTCCCCACACTGGCTCCTATTCTTTGCCGCTGTGCACCCGGCCAGCCAGCAGCAACCGGAGTGACAGGCAAGGCATGGCAGAGCTTGCTCTGGGCCCGAGCTGGCA
Organism: Diplotaxodon limnothrissa; assembly: GCF_057381915.1. Lineage (NCBI taxonomy): Eukaryota > Metazoa > Chordata > Actinopteri > Cichliformes > Cichlidae > Diplotaxodon > Diplotaxodon limnothrissa. Next base: position 40,083,263 of record NC_140597.1, on the reverse strand, counting down.
TCCATTTGATCAGAGCGCTGATGTGAGCCAGCAGTGCTTAGTTCCCATGGTGCTTTAGAGGATTGCTCTCTCCTCTGTTTTCTCTGTGTGTTGTTAGATTGTGATCTGAGAACTCTGCTTGTCTCATTTGCAGCTTGTGTAGTCAGGCGGGACTGTCCTGGTAGGTGCCGTGTGTCTGCTCCAGCCAAGAGGCACATGATTTATTTTAGGGCCAAGGATGTGGGCATTCAGAGGGGTCATATTTATAGTCTGTTGGTCTGGTGAGAAGACCTGCCAGTAAAAGCAGATTCTGAAAAAGAGGCACGGGGGACAGAAAACTGAAAGTCTTTCTCTCTTTACAGAGGCCATGGATGAATGCTATTTTCAGTGGGCTGTAGTGAATAGCACGTAAAACTAAATAGCTATAGTATTGGCTTTTAGATGCAAAGAGGAGGAGTGCAGCCAGTACAATAACAAAACAAGCATATTTGTAGTGCATGTTATAGTCTTCAAATCTAAAAACATTAAAGGGTCTTTTGATTAGGAAATCATAACCTTTTAAATTACAAATGCCAGTTGAGTGTTGGTCAAACAAGAAATTGTACTTTAATTAAATCCCCTCAGAATAAAACAGTTTAAATAGTGCAGTTCATTTTTTAAGCATCTAATTCCACATTTTCTTTTAGGTAGCTTTGAAAAATTTGCTATTTACATACAACAGAATGAATCCCAACAGAGGCTAAGTGTTACGGCAACAAATGTCATCTAGAGAAACGTGTTAAACCGCTTCTTTATTTATTGTTAAATAACTGAGATCAGTCTATGTGTTCCCCAGGAAAACTTTTATTATTATATGTGCAACAAAGGTTATTTGTAAGTAAGAAAGTAAGGTGGATAATAGCTCAAAATTACAGCTGTTAGACTATCTTGAAGTGGATCCAGAGATCAACGAGGTGAACAGAGACTCCTCTGAGCTTGTATGTTTCTGTTTTTGTGACACGGTGTTATCTGTGGCTACGAGGGTTAAAGCCATGATAGTTGTATCGAAATATTGTTGAATGTAGGGCTTTTTTAATCAGATTTGAGGTTTGGCAGTTAAATGTTGTGAAAATTTCAAAGATTACAACTATTGGGTTGGTGTGTTGTCATTTTGGTTAAAGCAAAGGATATTTGCCATAATACTCAAATAATTACAACAAATGAATTCTATTAATTCTATAAATCTATTTTCTTTACTGCTCACTAACTATGATCATCAGCAACAGGCTGGCAGTCTATCACGGGGCCTGTAGGGAGAGACAGATAAGCATTCACACTCACATCCACACCAACAGCTTAGAATCACCAGTTAACCCCAATATATCCACCATCTCTCCTCTGTACAAATCCAAAGTGTCTCAGCCTTGCCTCTTTAAATTTTTTTTGAAATGTCAGATTTAGCAGCACGGTGGTTCGCACTGTTGCCGCACAGCAAGAAGGTCCTGAGTTCAATTCCACCATCAGGTCTTTCTGTGTGGAGTTTGCATGTTCTCCCCGTGTTTGTGTGGGTTCCCTCCGGGTACTCCGGCTTCCTCCCACCGTCCAAAGACATGCACTTAGTCAGGATAAGTTAATTGGATAATCCAAATTGTCACTAGGTGTGAATGTGCGAGTGAATGAGAGTGCGAATGGTTGTCTGTCCCTGTGTGTTGGCCCTGCGACAGACTGGCGACCTGTCCAGGGTGTACCCCGCCTCTCGCCCTATGACAGCTGGGATAGGCTCCAGCGCCCCCCGCGACCCTGAAAAGGAGAAGCGGACACGAATGGATGGATGTCAGATTTATTTTAGGCAGTGACAAAAAAATTCTCAAATTGTAAATTGGTCTTTAATTAAGGCGTGTTTGCGACCTCGAATTGTCAACTGTGTTTGTTCTGTGTCTTTTGAGTATAATCATGTGCTGGATTACTCAAACACTGTGAGAGCGGCAGACATGCTACATGTGTGCACATCATAATATATGTCAGAGGCCGTCTCTTTCAAAAAAGAGCAGATGATGAATGAACACGGTCTTTTCAGTGCTGATAATTGAAACCTCTCCTGACTTCCAGGCTTGTATAGATCAAATGTTTGATAAAGGATCTGCTCAGTCAGAAGAAAACACAATGATATCATCGTGCAAAAATGACAGCAATGATCCAGCACCTGAGCACTTACCCTCTCCTCAGTGCCTGAATCCAACCTGTGCCATCCTTCAACAAAGAGACAGTGACTGGGTGGGGCTAGAGTTGGGTGTCAGTACTTACTGCATCTGTTGGAAGATATATATACATAAGAGTTAATCATCGCAGTGAAAATATAAGGAGGGTGGTGGATTACAAAGTCATTACTCAGTTCTGCTTCTCTATGTCTCGTTTGCTTTGTAATGTCTTCCTCATTGTTCCCCAAAATACTTTGGCTATAAAACCTGATATGAGAGCCATTCAGTTTTTATAAGTGCTATTCATTACAGGCTACTGAAAATAGCATTTATCCAAAGATAACTCTTTGAAGCTTTTCAAAAGACTACTTAGGAGATGTTGCAGTGCTTTGAGATGCTGAAAAGTGTGAAGATATGTATACTTTTTTCCACTGTGGAATTTTTTGAGGTGGGAAAGTTTGGCCCTTGGATTAAATAAATGCTTTTGTGGACCAAAAACGGTTACAGCCAAAATGAATTGAGCAATATTGTTAGTTACAGAGGGCATATCCCTTCTGGATTTGTGCAAGTATGATAATTCCACATTGATGCCTGCCACTAATTATGTCCCATTTAACATGCGACGGACTGGAACTTTCACTCCATGTTTGACTGGAAAATTCATTCAGCTCGAAGCCTCAAAAAATGAGCCTCTTGTTCAGGCCTCAGTGGAGAAACAATAGTGTGTGAGGATGACATGTAAGATAGAACAAGTCTGTGTTTATTGACATCCATGAGTGACTGCTTCAGGTGTTCGTTGCTCTAGAGGGATGACTGCTCAAACCCAGAAACCCTGCTCAAGTGGAATGAACATATGTGGTCCACCCTTTTCCAGAGAACAAAGGGTGCAGGAATATGCCTTCTTTCCATTAGGTTTTTCTGGAAATGGCGTGCCCTGCGATTTTTACAGAGGGCAGATATCATCAGTGAACCTTCACAGTGTCGACTTTTCAGGAATCAAGAAATGCTTGAGGCTTGAGGCCAAATGCATTCCTCATGTTATCTAAAGGGATTTGAAAGGGTTTCATATGGTCAGACATTATTGTGAGCCCAGAGAAGATGAATAAATAGAAGGCTACATCTATCTGAACTGAACATGTAATGTATGAGGGTGATGAGATGCTGTTCAGCATTATTTATATTTGAGAACAGAGAATATCTGATGGATGACACGTTGGACCTCGACCAATAACAGCTCACCAAATTTCATGACTTGACCCTGACACCTGACAACATATGCAACTGTGGTTAATGTAGACAACTGAATCTAGACACATTTGTCATAACTTGGTGAGAGTGGTTCAGACTTTTATTTCCCTGTTTGGTAAAAATAGGTTTTGGTTAGTGAAAAAGAAGACAGAAAAAACATCCAGGTTCAGGAACTCAAAGTAGATTTGAGCAAGTAATAAAAGGTTTTTATTTCAGTGCACATTATAAATGCACATAATAATAATAATGTATAATAATAATGTAATGATGACTTTACTCAACACAGGGGTGCAACTGATATGCATTTTCATTCTGGCCTCTAGGGGCAACAAGGAGCACATGCACCATCACAGTTTTTCTTCACCCTAAGACATAGTGTAGACAAAAGAACAGTAAAAGTACACAATGAGTGCAAAAATATTGGGTAAGTGTATAATAAGTAACCGAAAATACCAAATACCAAAATTGACACACAGATTGACAACATAAAATTAAATAGGCATGTTGTGTGATCTGAGAGCCCATTTGCGTTTCACTGAAGCTCCATCAGAAATGGTCTCAGTGGATGGATGGTTGTCAAAAAGAACTGAGGGTGCCAGATGCTCACGGGTTTGTTTAAATACTTGGGTTCAGTGTATTTAAATGGGTTCATTCTACTTTTATATTTATAGACGCTGTCAAAGTCACTGTGAGTGGCTGAAAAATTCATTCAAGTCCAAGATGCTGTTAGATTCTGTGACCTTCGGTGACACACTTAAAAACTTTAGTCGTTGGATTAAATAGCAACCAATTCTAACCCTTCCTCTTAATGCCGTTTGTCTGCTGGATCAGGTTTTTGTCTGGCTGACATCATGTCATCTCGGCATAAGAGGATCCTTAGACTGAAAGAGCCCTATTTTTTTATAAGATAAGATCGGGAAAGTCTAGTTTGAGTGAGAGATTTAAGCATTTTAATCCCCATGAGACAGCAATAGAGGATTATATGGCTCGGGAATGTTATGGGAGAAACTATTTTATCTTTCATTGCATTGTTTATAAGGTAAACTGGGGTAAAGCTTGACTTTACAAAGCTATCCACTGGCGCTGTATTTCATTGGCCAACTTTTTCCCCCTAAACCGAGTGGTCCCACTGAAATGGAGGAGAGAGCTGCATTTTGTCAGTCGGAAAGCCACTGTGTTCTGCTGCAGAGCTGCATCTCTCTGCAGCTGGAAGGAATTCCAAGTCTTGCTGAAGGGCACCTCAGCAGGGTGGATTTTGGCTGTCAAGGGGAATTGAGCCTAGGCCGTCTGGCTGAAGTACTGTGACACCAATCACAACACCACCCCGCTGGTTCAGCCAAAAACAATATATGGTTAAATGAGGGACTTGCACGATACAGAGCAGCGCCGAAATGTTCAAATCAAAGAATATTTCTTGAAATGTTTGAAAGAAATGTCCTGCGACAGTGCCCGGGCCATTTCTTGGGGGTAACAGACAATGTTCTCTCACTGGATTGCCAGTAAGAAAGTTGTATGATGGAAAAAGTGGCTGGCTCATATTTAGAAGCACGAAAGCGCTGATATAATGTGAGGTGATGTTAGAATTCCTCTCTCTGTCCAACACAATGTGGGCAGTGTGGAAAACCTGGATGGTGTGACTTTTTTCAGAGAATCCATCACAGCATCGCAAACCCTGCAGGTCTCACTTCGGTACACAGCAGTGCTAATCAAAACCAGCCCGTTGTGGGGGCACAAAGGTCATCAGCCAAGGAGAGGAAATTATTGATGGAAATAAAGGTGCTGGACTGCCCCAGTGGCTCTCCCTTACACTTATTTGCTAGATGTTGAGTCGCTAGACAGGCTGCATTATGAACAAGGCCGAGTTGTTCAAATCTGATTTAAGGGCTGCTTTTGTCATGACGTGCGCCAAAGAAGGTCTCATGCTTTCATTGGCTGTTTCAGTCTATTTCCATTTCTTGACCTGCATTGAATGTCCACTAAAAGTTAATAAGTCTTTAATGTTTTCCTACTTTGAAAATTGCCTATGGACAGAGTGGAGCCTGTGATTTACTGACTTCAGCTGCTTGAGCTGCACATCAAGAAATTTTTTGTTCCCCCTCGTATTAAAACATATGAAATCACTTACAAGTTGCTACTAATTCACGGTGATCTGTCAAACTGTTTTAATGGAGACATGAAGTCATTACAGAATGTGATGACATTGCATGTGTGCGAGGTATGCCGTGCCGCTGTAATTTGGAAAGAGAAGTGCCACAGAGAAAAGTGTCACAAAAGAAGAAAGGGACCCGTGAGGGTCAAGTTCCCGTGTGCAGGCTGTTGTGTGAAGTGTCTGGTGATTGCCAGGCTGTTCTGAGGACGCTGCTGGACAGGGAGGTGAGAGGCAGGTTAATTACTATACTGAGAGGGAAGGGTGAGATGCTTTACATAGCCCTTTGTGTCCTGTAGTCTTGGGTTTCCAGCACAGAGAGGTGTGAGCAAAGAGTGCTGGAAGATGGCAAAGACTAACACTGCACGGGCCAGTTCCATCCTAAAGTCGCCACGTTGATCACCAGATGACAGGAGCTGTGAGTTCTGCGTGAAAACCATGCTGTCACAGGCTCAGTCCTACTGTTAGAACATGCAAGTGCAAACCAAGAGAAGACTAATGCATAGCCTGGTGATCAGAGTGAGTCTCCATTTCCATTTGAGGATGGTATATTGCCCTAATTGCAGTTAGGTCTCAGTCGGCATCATTTTTAGTTATCACAGAAGCAGCCTAAAAGCATGTGGCATGCCAGGGACAGCTGCAGAATTGGGCGACAGTTCTATGTCATGTGTGCACACTAAAGTCAGATCTGTCAGAAACTTGAGGCAACTTGACGCTGGCTCCAAAAACTAGACAATCCCCAAAGATTCCCATGTTGAAGCATTAAAAAGCATTAAAAATGTCCCTGTGCACATATTGGCCTCTATGGATAGTTTCCCCCTTCTTAACAAGTATTCGGGGGGTAAATTCTGTTTTATTACTCATCTGCCTGGATATTGGTGTTAAACAGGTGTCCAGTCACAGGTAGCTATAGCAGATTGGTGTCTACTAGACCTCAGCTCTGCTAATTAAAGTCAGTGAATTTGACCTCTCTGCACTCGTCTGTGCTGTTAGTGCCTTTTGAATCATTTTAATAACAGAAAAAAGCACAAAAATAATAGCTAGCACTGTTAAGAGGTACTTATAAAGTATGGATAAAGCATACGTTAAGGAAGTTTGCATATCTCAAATGCAAGACTGTGAATTTGCATGTACTGTGTGTTGAGATACAGTAGATGCAAACACACAGTCTTGCATTCATTCATATTTTCAGAAAGATCAAGGAAAAGCTAAACTACAAAAATACGTTTTGAGCAGTCATTTAAAACAAACCACAGATCAGCACCTCTGGCTTTTATATTGGAGCAGGATCTCGATCAGAGGCTGACTGCTGGACTAAGGTCTCAGCAGGTCTGCTACATAGAAGCCTGGCCATATAGGGCTTTATATGTAATTAATAAAACATTTTAATGAATTCTGGTGTGCACTGAGAAATGCACGTGAAAAGTAAGTTACATTAATTGATACAGAGGACGACCAAAGTATGTACTTTGAGAGCATGCAAAGGGTTGTTTTTTGTACTGCTAGTAATGACAGGAGAGGCTGTTGAGGTTCTTAACAGCTGCACATCATCAGCACAGCTGTAAGGACTATCATGAAGTACAGTTTAACAGCTTGCTGTGTAGTTCACAGGTTGTGTGGTTATTTAGTCATTAGTTCAATTCTAGCAAGTGATATTTTTTTACTCAAGACTTTCTTCAATTAAGCCAACTTTTGGCTCCAAAAAACACCCAACATGTTGGCATCCAAATAGTCTGTCAGTGATTTTTGTAAAATAATAAAAACAGCAGCAAGAATTTTATTTTAAGTTGCTGAAAACTGTAAAATTGTAATTTTGAGGTGAAACTCTGTGCTCATCAGTGTCATAGTGCAGGAGGCGTGGAATGAATACTACTCTGACCGACCGTCACATCCTACATCATACACATTTACCTAACAAGTGAAAGATCCTTGGTTCAGTCTCGGGAGAAGACATAAATCCCTTTAGGTGTAAAGAAATAACAAAATCAAACATGTGGCAATCCTTTGTTAATAAAACAGTATTGCAGGATCTAAGCTGAGAGTGTATACACCTCCTGTAAACACTGATCCATTATAAAAACTGATTATAGGAGTTTTAATGTATCATTAAAAAAACCCAATAATGGTAAATATTCCATGAATGTGTTGAGGCCTTGTAATAACAACTGGCACAAGTCAGTCATAGTTATACAGTAAGTTACTAAAAATAAAATGTTGCCACATGTGATCAAAGTTGCAGGAATGTGTACTTTTTAAATGACTTCACATGCATTAAATGTACTTTAAATGAGGAGCACCTGCCTACCTTTTCCTCTGTCCCTTACAGTTTTTTTCACTCTTTGCTCCAGTAGTTCAAATTTTCTCTTTCATGACCAGCACTCACTCACTTGTGTGTGCACAAGGAAATATCATTAATGCAATCCAAATGGTTTCTTTTGGATATTTACCTCATTTTGTATTTTGGCCCCAGGTCACCTGAATCCCTTCATTATTTTTCCAGTGGAGGAAACACTTGATTTACAGTCCCAGAACGCCGCTCCAGCATGTCTCTGCAGGTAGATTAACAAAAGCATAAGTGCTGATATTTACATTTTACTGTTGCAGTTCCATTAAAGGTTTGTATGTCTTGAAACCGCAATGTTATGTCTCGGTTTGTTTTCTTGCCCAGGAACACAGTGCAGTGTTTTCTGGACTTCATTAAGTAAATGAACAGGTGTTTCCCCCCTTAAGTCTTCATACAGGTCTAATGAGCCAACTTAAGTGTGCTTAAATTATTAGGCAATTAGGGACGGGAAATGTAGAGAACACCGAACACAGGAAGACATTAGGTGTGTGTACACGCACTGCTAACTCGTACAATGGGGAGTTTTCTTGTGTGATTTAGGAGAAAATCAGCAAGCTTTTTCGGTTTGTATTTTCAGTGCTAAATATATCATTAGTGATTATGAAAAATGACAAAGTTGAAAATGATGTTTGTTCTGCTCAAAATTGATTCATGTTAATTAACCTCTTTCTAATTTAGTGCTAATGAATAAAAACATAAGTTAGCGGGTGCTCTAATTTCGAGTTTCTGTAATTTGTAGGGTAAAAGTTAAAGAAGAATAAACACATTTATGGGAAACTAAATGCAGTATTGGTTTTTTCCTTTAGTTCAACTGCAGCTATTTGTCAGCAGAGGCCAGACTGGTTCACTCACCCAGCATGTCTATTTGCAGCACAGAGAACTCAATAGGGAACAAGTGCAAGCAGCTTCTGATACACTGAATACTGTGCTGATGTACTGCTGCTGTGTAATCACCATTATTGTATAAGGAGCGTGGAAAGAAAATTGTCTGGACACTTAAAGTGTCTTTAAGTTTCACCTCTCATCCGAGAAGCTTCTTCAGTTCTAAGTGGAGAATCCCAGATTTTAAGTTCTATGAGAGTGTCCCCAAGAGGGTCATGGACCCTCTATTAATCCTCTACCTAATCACACAAGTCAAGGTGTGGGTCACAGTCACTGAGAACCTCCACAGACAATCACCATTATATATTTCTGAGGCTAAATAATGAGGATATCAGGGAATCTTTACATCTGGTGGTACAAAGAGGGACAACAACTAGTTCCAATGGCTCACATGAGATCGCAAAATTTTATCAAAAGTAAAAACCAAACAAAAACACTTGAAAAGTCAGTGAGTGAGGGTTTAATGTGGACACTGCTTCTGTAAACTAGTACTGGAAGTTAAGAGATGTACCTGCCTCATGCAGTGGCCACATTGAAACATTTACCAGTGAGGTAATGGAGAGAATAACATAAAGCCTGGTAGTGGAAGTAAATATGTTTAATTTTAATAGTTTATTTAATGTCTTTCACATTCTTTGTTTACAGTTTGCAAAATAAAGGAGTTACGTAGACAGGTAGGCAGTGGACTGAAACCACCTTGTTGATGCCAAAGGTCATACAAGAATGGCCAGACTATTTCCTGCTGATAGGAAGGCAAGACCTCAGATAACCACTCATTCCAACCAGTCATACAGAAGAGCGTCTCTGAGCACCTGACACAGTGAACTACAGCTGAAGACCACCCTGTGGTTTGTACAGTGGTTAAACTACAGCCTACCTGAGTATTGTTGCTGACCCCTTTGTGATGTAGTAACCACTGCACAGTTGAGGTGTCTGAAGAATACTAAATAATGTATAGAAGAACCATTGGGCAACTCATACACAGCTTAAACTAAAATAATTCTTGTAACATGACACATTTTCCATTAAGCTGATTTAAAGAAACGAACAAAATGTCTGTCGTGCAGGCAGAGGATCGCTGGATTTCAATAATTCACTACAGTCACAGTTGGTGCATGTAAAAGAGAAATTGTGTAGCGCTCTGGGAGGAAAAACCTGATCTGCCCCCGAACAAGAGAGAAGTGTGAATATGACAAAGCCTTCCCTATCTGACACCCAACCCAACAAACAGCCATCTGTCATCATTATAAGTGGCACCTGATGTGCTGCACTTAAGAGCCACCCTGGATCTTTTATGCTCCACTGCCAAATAAGCTGCGCCAATTAACTGCTGAATTATTGAGTCGGCTTCAGAAATTCAATCACTTTTTCATAAACGGACCAATTAAAGTGTTTCATCATCAAGGGCGGCTCCGATGCCGAATCCGCAGGGTACCATCCAAAGTGTCTTCACTGTGTTACTAATTCATATATTTCGATGAGCTAATCTTGTATTCGTGTCATCTCACTGCCAATGTCTTCCCCCTTTAGCGACGCCAGCTCTTTGGTTATTCATATTCTTGGCCTCGGACAATGGGAACCTCTTCAAACTCCATAACAGATAATCCTCGCAGCGCAAAAGTCACCTGTCTCAGGTGTATCGAGGGAGAATGTCAGCTGAAACATTATCGCCACGATGGAGCCTGTGAAAAATATTTTCGTCCTTTTTGTTCATTTGACAGGAGTTAACGCCACTTACTGCCTTTCTGACAGGTCCAGGAGTTATGTTCACCATTATGTTCAGGGGTGTGGAAATTAAATCATGCAACAGGGGATTTGATGACACGTAATATTCATTTTAAAAAGAGTCATTAATAGCTGCAGTATCCTGTGACTAATCCCAAAACAGTCACAAAGAAGCCGGGTGGAGGGGAGCTGGGAGAGAAGTTCTCTGTGTCCGTCTCATCGTTTGCCGCCTTCTTCGCCGGAACAAACTCAAAAGAGAGCACCATGAAAGAAACTGATCTCCACTGGGAGGAATGTGAACAAAATCTGGAGAAACATGTTCTGCATGGTGTCTCCAACAGATTCAAATTTCTAATGTGTGGAAATGGTCATGGAAAACACCTTTTCAGTGCATTGCATGCTTGCTTTTCACCTGTTTCCCAGTGCCATGCTGGAGACGCCTGTACTGCAAGTTATACTACTGCTCCTTATTATCTTCTGTAGCTCTGTACGGCTCTGTGCTTGTGATAATAATCTCAACCCTTTAAAGCCAAATGTATCATGTTTGATACAGGAGTTTTTGAGACTTCTATCTAATCAGTGTGATCAGTGGTGAGAGGCGGGGACAGATCTCCAGTCAGATGCAGGGCACCGTTCAACTATATATTGTCTAAAAAAAAAAAAATAGTATTTTCAAAAAACTTTATATGTGCATGGGCTACAGTTATGGCCCATATGTTGTGGCTGTGGCACAGCTGTCAACACTAAATTTTGGTTTATTTCCCTAGTTAAAGTCTGACAGTCCTTCACTATGTCATAGAAACATGTAAAAGATAATCTAATAAAAACTGAAAAGGCAAAGTTTATGAAAAGCAAAACTTTTGGATGCATCTGTAAACATCATTGCTCATGGCAGTTAGATCATTTTGTGGAAAATGGTCGATAAAGTCTTGGAATATTACTGAAAGACTGATGAAAGAAATACTCAATAATTTCCTTCTTTCTTTTCGCTGAATGCATTATAAGGAACAACAGCATAAAAACTCATTAATATTGATCATTTGTAACTCCGTAACATACAAATTATAAGTACATAGATAATAATACACAATATGCATCATACAAACATACTGTACTGGAGTCCTGTGCAGGGTGTAACCTGCTTCTCAGCCTATGACACCTGACGTGGGCTCCAGGCTCGCCATGAATCTAACTTGAATAAGCAGTTTAGAAAATGAGTGAATGCAGTTCATTAAAGCTTTTGCTTTGGTTAATTAAGAAAAGAGGATAAGCAAGATGTCACGATGATGGTACTGTATTTTATTTTGCCTCTGTTCTTCTACCTACCATAAGGGACAAACTGAATTCCTATTTGGCTGTGATAGGTTAGGTTTAGTTCAGCTCTACAGGGTGGGCCACTTATAAGGATACACCGTAATAACATGGGAATGGTTGGTGATATCAAAGTCCTGTTTGTGGCACATTAGTATATGTGAGGGGGCAAACTCCTCAAGATGGGTGGTGACCATGGTGGCCATTTAGAAGTCGGCCATCTTGGATGCAACTTTTGTTTTTTCAATAGGTAGAGGGCCATGTGACACATCACACTTATTGGTAATGTCACAAGAACAACAATGGTGTGCTTGGTTTCAACGTAACTTTATTTAATTAAGGTTCATGTGAACTTACTGTGATGAAGACAAGTTAATGTTCGATAAATGCATTAGATTTCCCTGCTCCGCTGGGATCACCACAGCAGGTAGCTCCACGTGGTTTTACACCACATGTTCTTGGTCACACAGCTCCCAAAAGATTCGTGTCTCCTCTCAAAATTCAACAGGGGATCTTTCATTTGTTTTCATAGCCATTAAGTAATAAAGTTAAACAATCACGATTTCAATATTTATCAAAATAGTAATGCTATATCAATACGACTTTTCCAATCAAAAAGCCCTGCAAGATGATATGCTAAGGTAAATGTAATGAAATGTACAGCATTCCTTTATTGGGAGTGGGGAGCTGTATCACTATATACTGTCATTTAATAGTGTCACAGTTAGCAGTAGTAGAATGGAGGCTGCCCCAGAACTGACTTCAGATTCTCAGCTTTCTTCTGAAATAGTCTTTGGGAAGTAATTTAAAGATGGAACAGCTACTTCTTCAGTTTAAATGCCTTACTACAGACACCGAACCCTGACAGGGTATAAGGGAAAAACAGACACCTTCCATAAGTACAATAAAAAGGCATTAAAGGGGAAATGAAATCATAGAAACAAAAATCTGATTTTACAGCAATAAGCCACTATAATTTGTTGCAGTCCTACTTCTATAAATGGCAGGTGGATTATAGTTTACAATTTGCTGACATGAAATCCTAATCTGATATTTTTTTGTGGTTTGCATAATACCTGAGAACTTTGTGACACCTGCTGCCTTTTTCTCATGCTATGTATTTACAGTTGTGACACCACCAACCAGCACGGAGTTTACAGCCTTTGCCAACAACCGATCCAACAGCAGCAACCCACCAGCTGTGAAAAGTGTTACCCTCACAGGCCTGGCTGTGCTGCTGCTGGTGACTGACAGCGGGTTTAATATTTGATGAGGGACTTGGGATGAACCAAAGGTTTGACTCTCAGAGTGTGTGACACAGGGAACACCCAAACCCTCTGCTATTGTTATCCCCTCCTGCTGCCCTGCTATTCATAGAGCAGAGGATAGGGTTCTGCACTCCCACTCTGAGAGTTTCACAGAAGAGAGAAACACAATGAAGTCAGAATAACAAAGGTCGCTGCGCCCTTCTCATCAATATCATGTGAGCTCCTTCGTAACGGGACGGCTGAGTGATGGGCAGTTTAAATGGAGGCGAGTACAGTTTCTCCACATATTACACCCCTCAGATGCAAATTATACTAATATAGTACAAGAGCAGTTTTGTGTTATAACCTCAAAAAATGTATCTTTAAAACCAATCTTAAAAATAAAGCATCACTACTCTCTATCAGTACAAACACAGAAGTGGCACGTTTAAAGCTTTGGCTGCTGTTTTTGATAGAAAGCATACAGTCACATTAGTTTATGTAGTTAGGAAGCAACATCCATAAACTGTATGGGCAAAATGTGGATATATAGGTAACTAATGTTACAGAATAATAAAACATCAACATCTCTAGTTAATAACCTCTAGATTTGTTTCACCAGCTTGTAGGTGTTATCTCAACCCCTCTGCTCATCCACCACCCACCTTGGGGACCCCTGACCTCTGACATGGTGCTAACAATATCACCACCACTCCCTGTTCCTGCATGCATAACTCACTGCTCAATGAAACACGTTCACGCTCTGCTTTAAAGGCTGTGGAAAGGCATTTTGTGGGAAGTTGCAAACTAAAATTGAATTAAATAATAAGTAAATTAGTTTACCTTGAAAATGGATGCACACAAAAACAGTAGATCGAAACATTTTTGTCATAATTAGCTAATAGAACAATTTTAAGCCTTAAATAGAAATTGAAAATGTTAAATCGACTTGATTCTATTTAATCAACGATCAAATTACATACCCGATCTTATTATTTGTAATTATTGTATCTGAAATACATCGAACTGGGAATAGAGAAAGGCTAAACTTGTTTTTTTATTACTTATTTGGTTATAAAAATGATAGAACTGAAACATTTGAAAGGCTATTTCAGTGTTTTGTTTGGTTTATATACACAATCTTAGGCTAACATGTAGGATTTTATGCAGTACTAACATCATAGAAAGTGATGATAAAGTCTTTCTCCAAGTCAAAGCCAACCTAATACTCAGTGATGGCGATAGCTGAGCTCAAAGGCTGAGATGAAATATACTGTATCATATATCCTGCAGGTGTCTCTCAGTGGCTCAGCATGGATCCATGGGATTTACTACAGGACTTAGAGGTGCACTCTCTTCATACCACTTCTGGCTGAATGCCCGAAGGAATCAGTAGCTCCAGCTTTTTTTTGTAACGACTGTCAGGATGTCCACGAGGGAATTTTGGCAGGTTGGAAAGAAACTCTGAAACCGATCCTCCTCTTTTTGCCCTTTTCTGCTCAGACCTTAATCCATAAACCATCCCCGAACAGGCCCATCTGGCATCTGGGCGCCTCCTCATCGGCTCCCTCTCATGCTGCCTACAGACAGCAGCAGTTTCTTTTTTTTACCTCCTCTCTGTGCCTGTGATTTCACTTTTCACGTCCACCTTTTAGGGATTTCTGGGTCATTTCCTCATCTCTGTTACATTGTCATCCAAGCATACTGGTTAAATAATGAGTGTTGATCTACAGTGAATGGTGATTCCTATAACAGCTTAACTTGAGCTGCAATGATTGACAGTTCTGTCACCTGACAGAAAATTAATATTGCGGCTGTAACCATGTTTTTTTTCTCAGCTTAAATTCAGCTTGGAGTTGTGGAGTATATCCCACCTGTCACAGTGAATGGTGGCTTACTCCCTGGACAGGCTGCCAGTCCATTACAGGGCTAAGACTACTTAAAAAAGAATCATTTACCATTGTTCAAAACAGAAGTTAGGCGTGGGATCATATGTTGATTATTATAAGCTATTAATCAAGTCCAAGGCATCAAGGACACAAATGTCATGCATTTTTTTAAAGGAAGATCACGAACAGTGTCAAAGGGGGCACACCAACATGTTTTATTTCAGCTTTATTATATACACATTATGTCTTGCTGACAGTTCTTTCATAAACCACATTTAAGCTTATGAATCATACATGTTTAAGTTATGTGTTAATGTAAGAAAAGAAGGAGAGAGCATATAAATCTTTGTTGCTGATATCATATCAAGGTTTGGTACCAGCACCCAAATGATACTATGCCTGTTTTCTTTCAAAAAAAAAATAAGCAAACGTTTTTCAGTATGTTTCTGACAATTGGCAAACTTCTGATTTACATCAGAAACCACGAGCTCAAGACTAAGAAACTCATATTTTGCTTTTGGTTCGCAAAAGCTTGCACTGGATTTATGGTTCATATTACTGCCTTAAATCTACAGTGTTGCTCTTTACAACTGCTTGGACAATACACATGTCAACTCTGTGGATTCTGAAGTACTCTCTCTTTATTACAGTTGTGAAACTAGATAAATATAGACAGAGAAATGCAAACAACTACATCAGTCTCCGGTGTTGGTTGTAACGTTCTACATCAAAAGTGCCCTTTTCTTTCAGTTCTTACAATCAGCTGATTTCATTTTGTGTACATGAGGAAACAAATGATGTAGCTGTTTGTAACTTTTAAGGAATGCATGTATGGATGTTAGATTTATTTCTATTGCAAAAAA
The DNA here is from genome assembly GCF_057381915.1 of Diplotaxodon limnothrissa. Lineage (NCBI taxonomy): Eukaryota > Metazoa > Chordata > Actinopteri > Cichliformes > Cichlidae > Diplotaxodon > Diplotaxodon limnothrissa. Next base: position 40,067,452 of record NC_140597.1, on the reverse strand, counting down.
CAACATTAGTGCAATGGTATAGTTGGTGTGTCCAGGACAGAAGTAACTACACTGCAGCCTACAGCTGACAGAACATCAGCTCTTTGGAAGCATCTGCAGAGACAGCATGCTAACAGAAGGCTAGCAAAGAACCCACCGGTGAACCTAAAGCTGGGTATGCCGATCCCAGCCAAACAACCAGAGCCTGATCTTTAGCAAAGCTAAGACCAGTCAGGCTTGTGTTCAGCTTGTTTTCATCTTTGCTTTGTGTTGTCATATTTATATCCTCCTTCAGGTATAGATTTGTGCCAGTGTATGTAGCCTACTAACTGATAATTATGCAATAATGCATTTCAGGCCATGTTACGGAATAATGGAAAGGTCATGTGATGAGTAGTGTAACAGATTACTTTCTATAGGGAGTATTAAAGTAAAGTAATACATTACTTTTATAGAGGAATGGCCCCAACACTGGATATAACCTCTGGGGATTTAATCCCCAGTCCCTTAACTTAAGCTTTCATTAATTGATAATTATAACCTGAGTCAGTGAATGTGCCACAAAACAATATAATAATAGTAACAATAAAATAATTCTTATACAATTAAAACACTACAACCAAGACAAATCACAGGTTTTTCATAGTCATGTCATAATCAGGTCCCCATAATTTAACTGATGGAGCTCTGAGGTCATTACTGTTTTTGACAAAGATGGCCCAAGTGAACAAAAGAGTACAATTACTTTCTTTAAAGACAAAAAACTGCAGTCAACACTAATGAAGCTTACAGTAAACAATAAAAAAATCCCATAATCTGCCACATATAGCATGTCTTCAGGTGCCACTTGGCCACTTTTCCCCTCCTCATCTCCCAGGAAACACAGTAGGGTCCCGCTGCTTTCTCCTCAGCGACCCTCAAAGCCACAACACAAACAGCAGCAGCCGTATCGAGCCCCAGCTGCCGACATGTCTGCTCAGCAGCGTATTTATTTAAACCTGCCGCTGGCCCTGGCGGTCCTGCGCAGGCCTCGCCGGGGGCCTCGCCGGCTTGTTTGAGAATCCATTCACACCTGCGCATTAAATTACTGACACTAATGTTACTAGTAATGCTTGGACCCGCTCCCATTTTTAAACCTATAAACCAGCAGGAGCAGGGAAATATTGGACATGTTGGGGAGAGAAGAAGGTGACAGATTCAGACACCATACAGGGGGAGTTTTGTTAGATAAGCACCAGCCTGTCTGTCGTGTGTTTTTATTTTCAACCTTCACAAATGTTTATGTCTGACTGTGTTTTTGTCACTTCAGTGTGACTGAATAATAGATGATGTCATGTAGGGGTGCTGGCTGTTGGGTCGATATGTATATTTTTAGTGTAAACGGGTGAGAATAACGATGGTGTCCAGCTCCTTAAAACCCTATGCTGTGACAGTAAGGCTAAAGACACTGTCGCCTCAGGGTGGGGGTGGGTGACACATTGTTTGAGTGTTACCTGGTTGCTAAGGACTCAATGGCTTTTGAACTTGAGAGGTGTGGAGGCATGAACACCTGTGCAGCCCCCCTCTCAGGATACCTTTCACCTTGTCTCACTCTACAGCACTCACCGAGGGGCCGAGAAGAAAAGAAGAGCACGGCGGAGTAAGGAAAGTATCCGAAAGACGTCTCCCATGTTGTCAGTCCGGGGTCAGAGGTCATAGGTCAGAATGGAAGGGTATGTCAGGTGTTAAGTGGAGCAGACAAGCCAATGGAGGTCTTGTTAAATGCTTACCTGGCGACCTGATAACTTGTGGCCAGGTGGGAACACAAAGCGGTTAGCTTTAGTGCAAGATTACTCAAACAGGATGCAGATCAGAGGAGACCTGGTTGATATGGGGAAAGATGTGCATGTGCTCATAAGAGTCTGGAGCTGGTGTGAAATGATTATATATTAAAATGTAGAAACCTGAGCAGTTATCAAGTCTGTTTTAAGCACTAGATATAAAATTGTCTTGCAAAGTTTACTTATGTACAATTACCCACAATTTCCATTATTTTACTAGACAATTATTATACTGCTAAATGTTGTAACATGAAATATTCAAACTTTCCTTCATTTATCTAATGATGATACTTCTAACATTTCAGATTTTACATTTGTGACCAAAAAAGCTAAAAGATAAGTCAAATATAGAGTAGATGAGCTTCTCGGGATGATGACCCTGAAGGACAAAACTAAAATTAGTTCCACCTCAACCATCTCCTATTTATTTATCATCCCTGAAGCGAATCGTTTATATTTAAAAGTGACCCAGTGTAATGGAGATTTTTTAAAAGCAAAAATGAATTTTAAAAATCACAAATTGTTCAAAAAACCCCAAACATTTCTACGATAATCCATGTTTGTTACTTTTTACATTTTCTTAGTTTAGTTGACGTTGAACAACAACTAGACATGAAACCCTCATAGTGTTTATTTGTCCTTTCCTACTTAAATCCTACTGGGTAAAAGAAATCCTTGACATTATGTTTTGGTAGATGTACTACTACTATTATTATTATTATTATTATTATTATTATTATTATTATTATTATTATTATTAGTAGTAGTAGTAGTATTAAAAAATGTGTTTTGCAGAAACATTCTAAAATTATCCAAAATCATGGAAATATCTGGAATTTGTAAAATTAATTACTGAGAAGTTAATAATAATATATATGTGATACAAAAATATCACAGAGGTACATATAAATACTCAGCTATTGTAATAATACTTGTGCGGACCTTTAACTGCATTTTATTTGCTTCTTAAAAGACAGATGACGGCCAAAATGGCAAATTAAAAAAAATTCTTACTAAATAATGCAAAAAGGTTATTTCTCTGCAGTTTGAGAAGAATGAGCTTAAATAACAAATTCATCACATTACATTTCATACAAATGTTAAATGTGGCATCACTGCACTAATCTGCAGCATCAGTGACATGCAATCATCTGAGCAAACAGTCTGGGACCTATTTAATTAGAACAGTGATCACCACAGTGTGACGCTGATCATACAACATCCAATGCTGGGATGTAATAACTGGGAATCTGGCTGCGGCCGATGAAAAGGCTTATTTGCTTTAGTGCTGCGTGAGTCTCTCTAAGCCGAGGGACAAGGCTAGACAGTGCCAATGATGATCTGTAACAGACGGCTGAGGGAGGGCCCTTCTCCTCCTCAGTGAGGTGAGCATTGTGTGGAGCCGGTATTCATCTCTCTGTCCAGCTGCCTATTATTTATTTATATCTATTCACGATGTCCATTGTCCTGTGGGCTCAGCATGGAAACGCACACTGTTGAAGTGAGAAGGCAACACTTTAGACGACAGCAGCAAGTGTGGGAGTGTACAGACTAACACGGAGATTAAGCACTAAGAAAAAATGCTGACCTGCCTTCTAAAGTTGAGCTCAATGTAAACATAAATTAGGAATGTAGATTCATACACAATCTGTGTATAGATTTCAATTGTGTGCATGGTGCAACTAATCAGCTCAACAAACCGGTAGGGTCAGATTTTCTCCACTAATTAAAACACTTTAAAGGCTACACCTGGGTCAAATAATGTGTGCAAACAGCTTCATGTGGCCTATCAGTATTTATTAGGATCCTTTGGCTGCAGACTGGCAGTTTTCATTGTGGGACAGTGTACGTGAAGATAATCCCATAACTGTTTGTTATAGTCTATTTTAAATTCATATAGTCCGGCTAACTTTCTACAAGCACTCTTAAAGTCAGGAAAATTATTTCTATAATGTTGTGCATTTTACATGTTTGGGGACAGAAATTATAAATACCTCCAATTATTCTGTAGCACGGTAAAACATCACAGCAAAGGTTAGGCTCAGACCCTGCTAACTTCAGAAAAGGATCACTCAAATGAAACATGTTGGAGTAAAAATACCCAAACATTTTCCTCAATATATCATCAAAGTAGATAAGACTGTTCCAGAAATGACTCTTGGATGTCTCAGAATAAGAAAACGTTTTATAAAAATCCATTCATCCACCCATCCTTCCTCTTAAATGTATCGGGATCCAGTTGCGAAGCAGACGTCTGAGCAGGCGATCGTGACTAAACGCTTGATCATTTGTTAAATTCTTTTACAGCTCTGTTTCTTTCAGTGTCAGTTGTTTCATTCAACTCATTCATCTGATTAGAAATCATTTCACCTTTGGCGGCCCAAAGGCGTGTCGCAGGTCTAATTCGCTGCTCTGGTAATATTTCTCTAAATGCTACTAACCGTCTGGATACTGAGCAGGGGGTTTACTGAGTGGCTATTGTTCGTGTGATTGTTGCCCCAAGTCTTTAAGTTCTTCAAACCAGGAAATGTTTAAACGGGACTAATTAGCCGATATTCCCGTGGCTGGCAGTTCTCGTCTGCGGCTGATCTGACAGGAGTTGTGCCCTCTGGGGTCCAGAGTATCAATTATGGGGCCTTTCACAGTTCGCCGTTTTGGAAACATTAGACAAGTTCAATCCCAGGTTTGCCCTCCACTGCGATCGTGCCGTGACTTTGGCTTTGAAATCACACAGCCGGTCTTGAGGAACGTATGAGCATTTTTTTTTCTCATAGAAATTACATTTAATGAGAATAGAAAGAAAGAGAATGAGAGCATTTAGTCTGGGAGACTGTCTGCACAGAGACAACTTTGGTCCTCATCCCACACACACACACAGATGTTCCCAGCAGTTTAGAAGACATAATTTTCTTGGTGACTTATTTAAATCAAAACCATAACCATTACTTTCCATCCCTTTCCTGACCACAACCAAGTCTTCATAATAAAATAATGATTTATATTATGGGGAGAAAAAAGAAGAACAAAAAAGGAGGCCGGCCCTCGTGTCTTGTGACTGTGTAGAGAAATCTAGGTCTCCACAACTTCAGTAATGCAGCTACACACACACACACACACACACACACACACACACACACACACACACACACACACACACACTGCAGCTTCTCCTCTGTAAACACAGCACCCCCTGGCTGTTCCTCACCTTACTGAGCGCACAGACACTTTTGCATTGTAAACGTATCCACTGTTATACTGTTGAACTCATAAATTTAATGCTCGTCTTTATGATCGTTAGATTTACATTGAATTGTGAATTGTGAGGAACAGAAAGTGGAATTTAATACATAATGCTGCAGGAATTGTAAACACATGATAAATAAAAAATGTAAAAAACATACAAGTAAAAACCTCTTAAAGTGTTTGAGCTTTAAAGCAGCTTCATATAAATCTGTCTTCAGCTTTTATACTGAAAAGATCAAATATTAAATACTTGGGAAATGGGTTTTGGACACTGCTATATATTTCCACAGTAAATCAATAGTGATAAAACTTTTACTGTGTTCTGCTGCATTTTTGCGGCACACAACTGAGTAAAGGCATGGGATACTAAAGATCCCTGCAAGATCCCCGAATTTGATTAAACTCAAATCAGTGTTATTTATATAGCACCAAATAACAGTTAATTACAGTTTTTTACAGACGCTAGGACACATGTCTCAATACTTAGGTCACGTTTGCAAAAGTCCTCACACAGTGAGCACAACAGAAGTCTATGTGGGCTAAACTGAGGACCAGTTATCATTGTTTTGGCACAAAATGCATTCAATGACTACATCTCTCAAATTTCATGAATTATCTTCTCACACAACAACTGCCAAAAATCTTTGTACGGACAGGACATTTTGCATGTGCTTACATACTGTTTTCAAAACTGTTAAACTTATGGCCAAAACAATAACACAATGCAAAACTTACAGTTTTTTCCAGTCGCTAACAAGCGTTTGTCCAAACAGTTGTCACATTTGCAAAACTCTAAACACAATTAGCACAGCATCGGTCTGTTGTGGCCATACCATTCTTACATTTCATGTCGTGTTCACCCAATATGCAGTCAGTGAACACATTTCCACAATGCTTACATTTTCTTAACAGACAAGCTATACCTCCCAACAAAATTATGGACTGTTTTTGTAGTATTTACGAATGTTAACACACAACATCCCACAATAGCAAAAACAATATTCCAAACCGTAGATACAGTATAAAAACCTCTGCTTCTGCAATGATATCAGTACAAAAACAATATCAATATCAAAAATATATATCAGCTGATAATAAACAAACAATTGAATAATTGACACACAGCTTATTTATGTTGGGTAAATTGGGCCAACGACAGCTTCTTCCATTCTGGCTTAGACTCAGTGGGGTTTATAAGGCAAGACCTTGAGGAGTGATGTTTTTGGAAACAAAAAAAAGACAAACACTGTAATGTCTGGTCGAGGAAGAGTAAGAGCAAGGGGCCCAGGGAGAAGAGCAGGCCCAAGGAGAGGGCAAGGTAGAGGTGTAAGAATGCGTGGTGGTGGCATTCCAAGGGCTGCAAGAACAGTAGTCAGTGATGAAATTCGTGCCACTATCATTGACCATGTAATCAACCATGGTCTTTCACTAAGAGAGGCTGGTGAAAGAGTGCAGCCCAATTTGAGGCGGTCAACGGTTGCCTCCATTATACGCATCTTTCAACAAACCAACAGGTAAGTATTGCATTTTACATGGATTGTTTCTATTCTCACTTGACATGTCAATATGGTCATACAGTAATGCATATGTTGAATTTTTTGTCTTTCTAAAGAATGCAATGTCTTCCACCCTCTGGGGGAAGAGGAAAGCTCCTCAGTAATGATCAGGAGCTTGCCATTGTAGAAATGGTTACTGCAAATAATGCAATAAAACTGCATGAAATTCAAACTAGAATTGTGGCAGACCATGAGATATTTGACAATACCGATAGAATCAGCCTCACAACCATTACGCGGACATTGTCCAAACACAGAGTGCGGATGAAGCAGCTCTACACTGTTCCCTTTGAGAGGAACAGTGAGAGGGTCAAGGAGCTACGACGACAATATGTCCAGGTACAGTGTATATTCAATCCAATGTCCAGTTCTATAAGCTTTGCACTTTGCAAGTAGGTAACCTACACAATACTAGGTTACAGTACAGTATGGTATACAGTAATAACATGACTTACATAAACTTTGTTTCAGAGAGTTATGGAATTGGAGGCCAACCAGGCCCCTCATGAATTCATAGACATCGATGAGGCAGGATTCAATCTGGCCAAAAGGCGTCGACGTGGACGAAATGTAATTGGAAAAAGGGCCACAGTTGATGTGCCAGGACAGAGAGGGGCAAACATTACCATGTGTGCAGCAATTGCAAATGCAGGATTACTCCTTCACAGATGTCAGGTTGGACCCTATAATACAGAGCGCTTGCTTGCCTTTCTCAATGATCTCCACCAGCGCCTGGTTCCAGAGCAGGGTCCGGAGGGTGAAAACATGAGGACCTTTGTAATTACCTGGGACAATGTGGCTTTCCATCACTCGCAAGCAATAACAACATGGTTTGAAGTCCACCCAAGACTGGTAAGTCTCTTCCTTCCACCCTATTCACCTTTCCTCAACCCCATAGAGGAGTTCTTTTCTGCATGGAGGTGGAAGGTTTATGACCATCAGCCACATGACCAGATGTCCCTCCTCGAAGCCATGGATGCTGGCTCCAGGGACATCACAGTTGACGATTGCCAAGGGTGGATCCGACATACCAGGCGATTCTATCCCAGGTGCATCGACTTGGATAACATCAGATGTGATGTTGATGAAAAAATGTGGCCTAACCCTGAAGATCGCAGAGATTAGATGCAAAGTTTTTGCCTTTTTTTAGCCCCCCTCCCCCTCCCCCCCTTTTGATCTTGGCTTTTTGCTGTTGTTTTTTTGTTCAGAATGCTCTTGTGTGTTTCATGGATATTTTGTTCACTGTAAGCAATACTGTAAAACTTTCTCTGTCCTATCATACTGTGTTTCTACTGTACCTCCTGTAGTAAACAGTAAAGAAACAAAAACTTGTTTGCTTTTTACTGGAATGCTTTTGAATGTGAACATTACTGTACATGTGGACATACAGTTACCAACCAAGACATTTCTGGTGTCAAAATGGTGGATTGCATGTTTCGCATGCAAATACCTGTAAAACTGAAACATAAAAGTCTATGCAGTTTTTGTAATGTCAATAATAGCCAGTATTTTGAAACCTGGTGTACTTTGATTGACTGCATGTACCTTGTGAAGTGAAAACAAGTGTTATTCTTTGACAGACTAATTTCATTTTGAGTCAGATTCATAGTGTTTTTGTACAGTTAGTGTGTGCAGAGAAAGATGTGTTCTAATTTTGAAATGAAGAGTTAGTATATATTTAACAAAATGTATTTTTGAGAAGAAAATTATCCATTTGGCCAATTGTGTTTTGTAGGTGTGAGTCTGTGTTAAGAGTTTAGAAAAAGTATCTGAAGTATGGGTAGGCACTTGTTAGCGATTGAAAAAAACTGTAAAAAGACAGCAAAATCCAACAGCAATATTTTATTGAAACATATTTTACAGTTTTTCTCAAATGTTAAAACACAAAAGCCAATCCTGTAACCCAAATGACCAGTAGTCTAAACACATTTACTAAATGTAGCCACCATATTCCAGTACCGTAAACACATGTCACATGAAGACACAATTCACAAAACACAACCCTCTGTACTCATAAATCTAAACACATTTTTCCTTGCTAAAACACATGTTGCAAAACAACTCTGCTCATATCCTCAAATGAAAGCCCATGTGATGCAAAATGCTTGCCACAGTCACCAATCTTTGAACACAGGGAACACACCTGGCGTCAGTCACTACACACAATGACTCAAAATTGAAGACACTTGTTGCTAATGCTGTACCCACATGTAAAAGCAAGTTCAGAGTGCACAGTATGCTGAAGGTTCCAAACAAACACAATGGATGAAGGCAGAGTCAGGGGAAGAGGAATCTGATGCAGAGGAGGGAGAAGAGCTGGCCCTGGAAGAAGAGGAGCAGGCCAATGAGGAAGAGGAGTTCAAATGAGAGGAGGAAGAGGAGCGACCAACGAGGAAGAGGAGAAGGCCAACATGGGAGAGGAGAAGGTCCAGGAGGGAGAGCAAGACAACCTCGCACCATCATTACGGACGAGATGCGAGCAACAGCTCAGCGACATGATGCCGCACAGTGATTGTGGTGTGTGTGGTGTGAATAACGTAAATAAAAAAACTTCACACCCTGTTCATGTTTTCAAGATTACTGTTGTGTGCATTAGATTCTGTTTTTGCATTGAGTTGTGTTACAGTAGTGTACGTACATGCAGGATTTTCTATAGATTTATACTACTCATATGAAACTCACAAATCTAAATGCCTAATCCTCTGCAGAGATCTACGACGATCCGTTACTGTATAGCTTCTAAAATATGCATTGGCAGTTATGAAACAAAGAACCTTCTCACAAATTGAGCATTGTGTTTTCAATTGTTTTGCTGTAGTGTGTAATGCTGTGTATAGTGTTTACAGTTTTGACAGCTTCGAGCTGCTCTCTTGGTGTGGGAGTTTGAGTTTTGCAGTGGGAAGGTGTGGTTGTGTTTATGTAGCTTTAGAGAAGGGTGTTGTGTTTGGACATTGGGGGACCTGGTGGTAACGTTTGTGAAATGTGTTTTAGCATTTGAGAAAAACTGTAAATCTAAAAATGCAGTTTAACCAGCCACAGCTGATTCTCATTGTAGATGAACATCTGCACAGGTGTTACTCCTTCAATTTTTCAACTCCTTCAATTCTGGCAGCCAGAAGATTCTTTCCTAGGTGTGTTGCCCTAGATGACATAAGATGTGATGTGGATGAGAACCTGTGGCCAAATGGAGAAGACCGAGTAGATTAGCATTACTACTGTATGTGTATCAGTGGATGGTGTGTATATAAATACTTGTATTTTGGGATTACTTATTGCAAAAAAATAAAAATACATAAACAAATATTAACGAATTCTGCATGATGTCTGATTCATTCCAGTAACATATATTGAAATTATAAACAGAGATGTGTCCTTGTTTTACACAAGAAAACACTGTGTAATGCTACATGTTGTTAGTGTTTTTTAGGTCATTGTTTTGTGGGTGACAAAGTGTGTTTGTCGGCTGTCAACCTTTGCTAGTGTTCTGGAAGAATGAGTTTATTTGAGACCTGAATGAAGTGTTTTGGTAGTTGTAGTGCATTTTGAATGTGAAATGAACTGCTTTGCCAACCTGACGGTCAGTTAGGAGGATTGTGTGAAGTGTTTTGCAAAAGTGACCTAAGTATTGGGAAATGTGTCCTAGCGTCTGTAAAAAACTGTAATGTAAAGACCAAACAATAATAGAGGAAAACAATCAAACGATCCCCTTTTCTGCAAGGAGAAGGAAAAACTCCCTTTTAACAGGAAGAAACCTCCAACATAACCAGGCTCATTTGGGTGTATGCAAATATTTACCTGTACACTACAGTGCTTAATGCTATTGATAATATATGAGACATGGAATTTACTAACTGTTTTGCGTATAGGGCAGAAGCATTGTTCTTAAACTTTACACGAACAAAGTTCATACATGTTTGCTCTGCTCTCTTAGGACATTGTGATGCCAAACTGTTGATGACCAGGTTGTTTGGGTTTGTGACTGCTTCTGAAATGTTAAGTTGAACCAAAGCAGGTTGTCAGACTCATAAATGTGTAATTTGTTCTTATTCCCAAGGTGTCCATTAATTCAGTTTTGTCAAACCACATACAAACAATGTGTAATTTGGCAGCACCTGGTTGGTTATGGCATTAGTATGATGAGGATGCTATTTTTTAACATGCAGTATTGGTGTTGTGTAAGGACATATTTGAATGCAAATGACAATATTTTAAACTAATCAAGTGATTGGAGGAGCTAAACCAACTCCGACGCCTTTACCGTCCTACTGTGGTCAGTATTTCTGCATGTGCATTAACACTAAAAGACGCAATGTGTATAACATTGAGATGCAGGCAGGCATCATTCATATGTTACCTTAGGAAGTGTTTGTGTACTTTAAATAGCTTTAAGGTGTAGAATAATGTGGAGTTGAACTCTACCTTACCTAACAAATTATTTAGTTTATTGATCAAAATTGAGAAACTAGCTTCTCTGAGAGCGAAAAACAACCAGCAGTCATGTGAGCACGACAAAGTTCTGGTTATTTTTTGCGCTAAAAGAAGACGTTATGTTTAGTTTTTCCAATTTCAATTTGTCCTTGTGGAAAAAAAAGTGTGCCTGAAATGATCTAAAATGTAAGATAAACAAGAGTCAGACATGTGTCACCTTTTTTAACCAATTATCATTAATAAGTACCGTATTTGGAGGGAGAGGGTCGAACGAAAACACCGCTGCTTCTCGTGATGAAATTAAGTTGTCATTGGAGCGTCTGCCTAAATCCTGCACGCTTACGGGGGAAAAAAGACCATTCTGAGTTCAGAGTGCCATGTAACATTCAATTACAATTAAACTGACGGGTCTCTATTAGTCGGTGTTCATTTCAGGGTTGGAGGCAGGAGGTCGTGACCCGCTCCTCAGGCAGGTGCTTATGTTAGACCCGGTTTTTAAAAAGTACGACCAAACAGAAAGATTAAGTGCAATACAAAACACACCTGGTGGACGCAAGCTCCACACCCCCCTTTATTGGAGTTTGTCTGTCACACAAAAACACACACACACTCAAACACTGGAGTGGAAATTTAAGCTGACAGTCAACATCTCAAATAAATATATTCCTCCATCTTTTTGTTTTAAGATATTAAAGTAATTTCTATAATTGTTTGAAACAAGTCCACTTTTCCTAATTCCCATCTGTGTCCTTGACAACGGGGTCAACGCTGAGCCCTCCCTTGGCAGCTGCGCCAGATGGTTGAGGAGAAAGTGAGAGAAGAAAGAGCGTGGGGGAAAAAAGAGAAGATAGAAGACTTCTGTCAATGTCAAATATAGAATTAGAGTCATTTCCCTGCCTTTTGAGTTGGCTTTAGCGTCCACTGCTGCAAGATGACAAGCCGATACCCTAAGGCAAGAAAAGTCAGGAGCAGCGGCTGAGTGAAGGGTTGGAAAAATCCCTACCTGTTAAAGAAATGTTTGAACTCTAATTGTGCAGAGCCTTTGGCAAATCAGGGGGGCTTTAGAGGGGAGGTCTTGTCCAAACAGAGAAGAATAAAACAGCTATCCTCTCCAACTTTGGAGGGACAGGAGTCAAGACAAATAATGGCGATAAGGAGATTGATGAAAGATGGACACAGAGCATTGTTTGTTGTTTTTAGACAAAGCCGGTCCTTCACTGACGCTAAACAATGAGGTTTATATGGCACTCACATGTACGTTCTGCTTTCAGAGAATACTTTTAAATGAATGGGTAGCTTTGGTGTGAACAGCTGCACCTTCAAAGTAAGTTTTCACCAGCCTGCAGGCTTTCAAATATAAACTAAAATTTCAACACTGATTGCTTTAATCAACAGATTTCACAGCCTGTTACAACAGTTTGCTCTTTAACAGTAGTTAGGTGCTTAGTCTGTCATGTCTGCAGGATATTGTGTTTTAGTAGCAGTGGTGAAAAGTACATTTACACAAGCACAACTGGCAGTCCCTCACATATTGAGTTTTTGCATGCAAATTGTCTGACTAACAACATGCATGCCGAGGCACTAATTATTATCAGTGCTTCAATAGCTAGCACTATCGCTGGACAGGAAGTGGGTACTGGGTTCAACCCAGGCAGGACCCTTCATGCATGTTTCCCATATGCTCACTATTTTCTTGAAGCTGTCTCCCACCTCCAAGAAAACTGCAGCGTAACACTAAAACTCTTTAATAAAAGGCTCTAAACTGGAAGGTTTTTTAAAGTATGACATTCATTGATTCACTGATTACATTTTAACAAGCAACATCTATGCTTGGCGTCCACAAGGTGAAACAAATCTAAAAAACAAAGGTGGGAACAAAATATACAGACAACACAGGTATTTTGTGACCATTACTAACACACTTTTTTTTTGGACCAATAAAAATACTTATACTGGTTGAAAAATATTATAATAATATAATAATAATAGCTTTTAAGCAGATTTGTCAGCAAAAATATGCTTAATGAGTCTTTGGACTTTGACCAGCCCTATAAGTGGTTGTGTTGAGAATCCTGGCCTACAATAATTCATTTCTGCTTAGAGGTGAAAACCACCTGTTGTACTGCTGGTTGCTGTCTTTCTTTTTTTTTTTTCCATTTCTAAAAGTCAGGATTTAGCAGGTTTATAATAACAATCCAATCACTTTGAAAGTGTTATTAATAACATTTTTCTTTATTGGACTGCAACCTAAAAAAACCTGCAGCATCTAAATATTCCATATTATTGCTAACGTGCAAATATGTACAAAAAATATCCAATGCAGTTTGCTTTGTATCAAATATGAACAATGCAATCCTCACTGGAGACTAATCTGTGCTCGTAGACTGATCATGTGGTGCATTCAACGGTTAAGCTAACTGATGGACAAAACGATTCCTTCTACTGTTAAACTTTGGAGAAAGAATATCACATTATCTAACATTGCACTGTAGATTCATCTGTGATGGTAAAAACTAAAAACACACAGGACCCAGCAACACAACTCATTTTGTGCTGACAGTGTGAGGACAGTGGAAATATTCTTGGTTTCCATGTGAGTCTGAGGTGAAAAAATTCCAAAAATAAAGATACAAATACATGAATTTTGTTTGAGATAAATTAATTACTAAAGATGCCACCTTAAGATTTATGTTTGAGAGTTGCACACAAAACTTTCTTTGTAGTACTCTATCAAAATCAAATGCAGAACACCCTTTTGTTTGACGGGGCCAAAAACAAAAGGAGAGAGAGAGATAGAATAACGGCATAATGAAAATCTATTCCACAAACAGTATGTGGCTAACTGGACTCGTTTTCTACATGCACTCTTTAAACTAAGGCTCTTCAACGCTGAGGCTGTGTGAGTTGGCCCTCAGGAGAAGAAAACCAGAATAGCTCACTGTGTCCTGTGACAAAGCACTTGAAAGGTAACATAATAGGGGCAAGTTCGCAGAGATAGAGCAGACTACGCAGCCGTCCTCCCATAGGACACTGCTCAGCCGTGCTCTCTGCCAGCGTCCTCTCACCCAGACGCTGCTCGGAGCTCGTGAGTTAAAATCTGGTTCTTATCTCGAAGAGCGTCAAATATAACCAAACAAGTGCAGGGGAAAAAAGTGGGCACTGGTCTGCACGTGTTCAGTCCCAATAGAAGCATGAAAAATAAGCAGGCGGCGGACTGACGACATGCATGGCTCCACTGGGGGTTCCCGAGAAGGTCTAAACACTCCAGCCAGGGCTGCGGTGTCAAACTAAGGAAGAGCAGCTCCAACAAAACGTTTGGCTACTTCTGGCTTGAAAAAGTGCACATTTTTTTGGTTTTTGCTATTATTTTCCAATTTTGAATCCCAGTTCTGTCTGTCTGTATTTTAAATGCATTTAGATGAAGTGTCTGCATGTGACTATTTAAGCTGTTTCATTTAATAATGTCACATTTTTATTTCCCTTGATAGAAATACACAGCTCTACCAATAAAATAGGACTGAACCTAATAGTTCTTTTACCAGTTCTTTGCTGCGTGATCAATTATTTATCAGAAAACAACAAAATGTGAGACTCAGTGTCACTGAATAAATTTAAATGAGGGCAAACTGAAGCTTACATAGGGTGAAATTATAATCTTTTTCTAGTCTGTTTTCTCATTGTCAACAAAACCCCCTCAAACATAATTAATTTATACAAATATCAAGAGTTTGACATACTTTATTCCCGTGTGCTATAAGCATTCAGCCTTGTCCTACAAGGGAAAACACAAATGAGCCACAGGGCTACATTAGAGTCACACATCTGTATTACTCCACAGTTGACAAACGTCCAATACAAACACAGGTTTTACTCATTTTTGAGAAATGCTTGCTTTCAACTACATTTCCCAGCTTCATTTGGAAGTTAAAGTATATATTAGTGAGCAGTTTTTAAAGAAAACAAAGCTTCAGGCAGACTGACACACACGATGGGAAACTAAAACTGATGGGTTAACATGTTATTGGCTGTAATGTTTTCATGAGATCTTTTGACAGTAAGGACAAGAAAAAAAAGAGTTTTCTTTCAATAATACAATTTCACAAGAAAAGAGAAAATAAGTCCTGACCTTTCAAACCGCACCAACAGGGTAGTATGGGGATGTGTGTCCATCACAATATCCTAAATCAATATCAAAAAGTGATAGTTTGTCTGTTCATCAGTCCAAAAACTACTATTTTTGTCATTTTTGCCTGAAAAACACCTAAAATATGCTCTAAATGCTCAAAATACACTTTATATTCCAGATATGTCAAAATACAATTACCTTGAAAGAACATGCAGGAACACACACACTCTCACACACAGGCGTCAGCCCTCTGTCTTGTCAGACGCCATTAGAGAAGCAACTAGCCAACGTCTTGTCCTCAGCAGCTGGCAAAAGCCTTCTCCATTCATCACTGCATCTCTTCTCCTTGTGGACCTTTCCCTATTATTAGTGTTAATACAAGGCCAGAGGACATGGAGTGAAACAGGCCTGGCAGTGCTTAAAAAGCCCAAATGTCAGACTATGACATGCTGCCAGCTGCCGGCGTCTTTGATATGCTGTGGCTCGATGATGCTTATTTGATCATTTCATTAGAAAATTTGGTCTAGGTGTCAAAGAGGTTCCCTTTGTCTGTGCTGCAGCTATTAGGCTCAATTATAGCTGCCAGAAAGACAGAGAACTGAGCTGGCTCTGTGCGCTGCATTCAGAGTGGCCTTAAAGAGCCACTGAGAGGGTCACAGAAATTGCCATTCATAACACTTAATGGCTTATGAATGAAGTTTTCCTTCTAATTATATAATCGCACATGCACACTCAACAAAAAAAGAAGAAGAAACTAACATTCTTGGCTCCAGGGACCTCAGGAATCATCATGGTAGAAATACGCTTTTTTCTTTTCTTGTGGCTTAAGTTTGATTTTAAAGATGTTTAAACCTTTCCTCATAATAATCTAGAATATGTAAGATTAGGTCTGAAAATACTGGTTGGTTAGTCCAGTGGTGACCAACCTATAGCAGGACAGTGAGATGACCGGCAGCTAGGGCTTGGAGGTATATGGAAATTATCTGAGTGATTTAATTCATTGTTTTTGCTCTGTGCAAAATTGTTATAAAAATAGAGAGAAAGGTCTATGTTTCTGTCTGATGCCACATTAGCCTCATAAACTGTAACCCGATTGCTGTAAGCTCACATGTGCTCCTGTTTAACTGTCTACAGTTGCTTCAGGTGGCAGCTTGTATTGGGAATCTCATAGCGAATTTATCAGTGGCATCATAGAAAAAGTAAATGTGTAATGATCCCGGGAGAGTACTGAAACCACAGGAGTGGAATTCTACTTAATCAAGCCTGTCTTTGCCTTCTCAGTGGACGCAGTTAGCAGCAAAGCTTAGCAGAAAGAGATGATTTAAAGTAAAGTGCTCTCCATAATCTGGAGGCTTCCACTTATATAGTTGGAGCATCGGTGCATAGCTATCGGCATTCTTTAAAAATGGATAGGGCGACAGTGCCCCAGGTGAGTCCGGTCTTATCATTTTTGCATCTTGCAAGAAAAACAAACAAACAGAAAACTCTTTTAGATTTTTGCCTCTCCAAAGCAAAATGGAAAACTAAAAAAACAAAGCGAAACAAAAACAAAGAGAAAACAAAATGTACATTTTTTTTCTGTATTGTTTTTACATGAAAATTTTACAGCAAATTTTCACTTTAACATAATTTCATAAAATGAAAACACTACATGAAGAAAAATAATTTTTGGCTGAACTGGAGCATCAAGTTTCTAAAAACAGCTGCTTTGTTTTGATGATGAAATGGTCAACTGATTGATGACTTTAGTAACGTACTTTTCCTAAACAAAAACGTGAGAAACACAGATCCTCAGTGACTTAAAGAAGGCTTGGTTGAGGGTTTTTGGTAGTCAGATGAAAAAAGCATTTCGTGTGTGTTAATAAGACTCTGTGAGAAATAATCATTTTAGCTGTTTTGTATAACTTCCAAGCAGTGGTAAAGAAAACAGACTAATCAAAAATGACTCTTATAAGTTGCAGGTGTATTTATGACCAATAAATAATACATCCTGTAACACAAAGACATATTGCATTACGTGTAGTACAGAGGAAAGATGTATAGTTTCTCTGTTGACTTTATACTAATATTAATCTGTGCACCACTGAGGAATAACAGTCAGGGCCATATTACCTTTTCATGTCAATTTTCAAAATTGCATGCATGACGTATTTGCACATGCATGTGGCACTTTTCATTTTTTTGAGCCACTTATAGATTAGATGTAATAGACATGCCGGGAAATGTGCAGCTGAAGGAATGCTGACCACATGTTCAAAAATAAATAGACCAGTGAGAATTGAAACAAGCACTCATAAGGTTAATCAAACCTAATTTCTTCATGGTTTCTCTTCTTTGGTCTGCCAGCATTTTCCCTGTCATTCTATTATTCTAGAGCTCTCTCTGGGCAACAGTAATCCAGGCATAACTAGGCCCTGCCACAGCAAATTAGCTGCAAACAGACGTAGAACAGAGTGAGTGCGTGCATTTCTCACCTTCTGCATAACACTTTTTAAGAACAGGCTGCATACCAGGAACACGTGGGGAAATTAACTAATTGGAAAACCAAGGAGCGGCATATTGGGACTGGCCTCGAATTACATAAAATACTTTTCTTCCTATGATGAATTTCTGTGGCCGATGTGGCGACGGTGAACTCCCTCAATCATCCGGAGCAGCTTTAACCTCGGATGTGATTAAATGACTGGTCAGAACAAAAGAAGCAAAAGGTTAAGAGAGGAAGAGAATGTGAGGTCTGACTCTTTTCCCCTCAGTTTTTTCCTTCGCTGAGGGTGGCGTCGCTTGCGTGGCCCAGGCGCACGCTGGAGGAGTGTTAAACCTCTCAGGCTGCGAGGGGAAGAAATGACAGGACTCCCTCAAGCTCCCCTCTGTTCTTCTAATGGACTCCTCCGTCGACATGGCGGGGTTAGAAACATCATAAGTTCATATTCCCCACATGAGACCTCGTCCCCCCCTTCCCTCCATTTACTGGTGTTGCCTTTCAGATTCCTCAATGGCTCCATCTCTTTCACCCAAAGAATCAGAGTCCTATCAGTGAAATCAAAGGCGATTACACAGCTCACTAGTCATTTAGGATCTCTGTGGCTGCGGTAAGTATGTAATGCATGCCGCAGCCCCAAAGTCTCTGTTTATTCAGTGAAAGTGCTCTGTAATTTATTTAAAATAATCTATTTTAACAAATAAAGAGGTCATTGAGTGAGCGCATTGCTGCAGGCACACATTTAAATACCTCTTTAAGAGTCTGACTGGCTGACGGGCTGCTGAGCTGGCTGGACCCAGAGGATGCAGAGGCAGCCCTCCTCTCTGAACAAAGTGATTTGCCAAAATCTGCAAAGCAACATCACATGTTTAGTGAGGGAGTACTTGCCCTCTGTTGATCTGTGAGCACCGATCAGCAAGGTGAGGCCCTTTTCCCCTCTTTTTATTGACCTGTTTGATTCAGATCCAGAGAGCTTGTTTGGAGAGGGGGTGGGCTCAGAGCCCTGGCAAATGTTTTTTGGGAGGGAGTAAATATGACGGATGGGATTACAAGGAAACCCTCTCAGCAATTTCGAAGGGCTTGAAATAGAGCTGGTTTTTCCTGCATACCAGTACATCTCCCCACTTGCTCTCTGTGGTGGCTTGAGCAGCTCAGGTGCACTGTATCTACGTTATGTCTGCCTGTCTGATGGGATCTGACTGCACCACAGAGCTGGACGCATCAAAGGAAGTCAAAGAGAGGAGGCCAGTCCAACTGTAAGAGGCCCAGTTATATAAATGGAGCCAAAGTACTTTGCTTTATTTGGACTTGTTTGGGCTTATTTGTTTGTACACCACACAGCTTCATACTTGGCGAGATGCAGAGTGCAGTTTTTCCTCCCACTTTAAATACCTACAGTCTGCAGCTTGTTGGGTTATAAAACAACTTATTTCCATCATTAAATCTTATACATTATGTCTTCCATTTTTTTTAGCCAACAATACTTTCATCAAAGACTCCATTAAATTCATATTATAAAAGCTTTTCCATGTCATATGTTGGCAGAACCGACCTGGACTGTGAATGTATCACGCTGGCTGACTTATTCACCAATGAAGCACACATTCAGTAGACCTGTGAGGTTCAAGGGCTAACAAAGTGGCTAATTTTTGAGCATATATATCCACTGAAAGGAGGGGGACTGAAGAAGACTGACATTTCACCAAACTTTTCTACAAAAACATCAGCGGACCATGACTGGCATCTGGTGTAATAAGTGGTTGGTGTGTAGCGAGTCTCCTCGGTTCCGGCCAAAGAAAACCAGGTTTAGTGTAACCGCTGTTTCCTCGAGTGGCCCAATGTCCAGAAGAGAAGCAGAAGAAAGGGTTCGAGAGTTTGTAGCATGTTGTCACTCCAGTATAGCGCTTTAATCTCACCGAGCTATGCTCTTTGTTAGGGAAAATTCAGATATTAGACTTTATTTTCTTGAGGCTGTATCAGCTATCACTCATTCTCCACTATCTGCATGTTCATCCTCTCCTGATGCTGACAGATAAGGTCTGTGTTACTTTGGTGAATAGCTCCATCTGTATTGGCTGACATTGTGGTTTGGGTCAGTGAGTCAGGGTTAGGCTGATGGATTACTTTACTAATGATTTTGGCCGGAGAGTCAGCTTGTTTTAAAAAGCCAGGCATTGGCTGAGTCAGTCTGAGTTTCATATGGTGTTATGGATTGGCGGAGCTGTGTGCAGAGCCCCTCCTCAACAGCCAAAATCGACGCTTGATTATTTAATGTTCTTGTTTTACAAACCTGGTTTAATCTGCAGAGCAAAGAAACAAGAAATTCAATCAGCACGGCCAATTTTAAAGAGAGTATGTTAGATCTCTTTTTTTTTCCATAAACAAAACCTGCAGACTGAATAGTAGGCGCTGTCACTGTAACATAATATACTGATTCCCTTTTGAGATGTTTGCATTTACTGTACCACTAGCGGAAGATGTCCTCTGTGATTGAGCCCACCCAGACTGCAGTGTTGCGAGGGAGCGTGCCCCTTACCTCCCATTGGGGGCAACAAGGTCCTGTGTCCACATTTCAAGCTGGGCTGTCACTCACAGTAGGGGAGAAAGAGTTCTGTCTTGGGGTCAGCACTTATGTTCTCCAGCTAAGAAAGCAAGGCGTGCTCTCAGAGGACAGGCAGCAGTTCAACACAGCACGCTTTGTGTTGCATCTACACAGGCAAAGAGATGAGCAGGAAAAAAGACAATTAAAAGGATTCTGTACGTCTGTTGCCTTGTAGCAGCTCTTTGCTTATTTCACAGAATCTTTAGCAAATTCAGTAGAGAGAAAGCTTTGGAAAGGAAACTATATTTTGATTCTACCACAAGTTTATGAACATAATTAATTTTGAGAGCTTCTAATCTGTCAACACTTCTTCTTAATATTTTTTTGTACTTGTTAAGAAATGTCGACTTTATTTTATTATTCTGTAAAATAAACCCATTCCCCCTATATGGGTATTTACTCTATTTAAAAGGAAGCAACCATTTTTATTGACACTTGAGATACACCTCACTTGCTGCAGTCTTCTGAAGGACAGTCTCCACTCGAAAACCTCCACATCACTCCTGGTAATGGAGCTGAAAGTGTCAAAGTTGGAAGCAGCTGGAGTTCTTTTTGCCCCCCAGAGTTTTCTCCATAAGGTTTCATCTTTTAAGCTGTTCCAAGAGTTTCTTCTCTGTAATCTGGGAGCTATCTGTGGTGATATATTATTGAAATGGTTGTGAAAACTGACATGGTTGTAGACACACCACAGGCACCAAGTACCAAAGTGTGGCACACACCAAAACTGACTTCACTTTTGGGGCACTATCTTTCATGAGGGTGACAAGCAAAAACCCAGTGTGAGTGTGCAGAAATAAATGTTGTCACTAATGTCAAATGTTGAAATGCGAACTCAGACTGAAGTTAAAGCATTTAGCAGCGCAGCTCTGCTTTGAACAGAATCTGATGACGCCACATCTGTGTTAACAAGGACACTGGTCTGGTGTCAATCTGTCCATCTTTGAACTTCTAATTGAGTTAGGCAGGATCAGCAGGCATAACAATCCATATATGAGACTTAAAGAGATTAAAGAAGAGGGTAAGAGTGAAAGAAAGAGAGACATGTTAGGCCAGTGTCACCTCCTAATATAATTTGGCACATGGTCGCATGAGCTTCTTTAGGTGTAGAGTTTCTTTTTTAAGTGGCTAATGCCTGTGGTGGGTGAACACCCACCAGGGACAAGAGAGGTCAGTGTTTTGGATGGAACGTGTGGAGAAAATGTGGGGGGATCTTCCTGTCATTCACTGCTAATTTCTCTGAGCTCTGGTGACCTCTGACCTCCATGCACACAAGCCAGCCACCTATACCTCAGTGAATCGCTGTGTAAGAAAACTTCAACACCTCACTGGATATTAGAAACAAGAAACCTATTTGAATTTGGGGTAACAAGGTTTAAATGAAATAAATTATTTGTTTGCCTTTGGGCCCACCTCCATAAAGCGCCAACTTATTGTGGGGGGTTGCATGCCCGTATGATCCCACAAGTTATCTTGTCAAGACAATTTGCTCTTGGTAGGGTCTCCCTAGGCAAACTGGTCCTGGGTGACAGAGCGATTCAGAAAGACCCCTATGATAGAAGAGAAATCAGGGGACGTGGCTACTCTGCCAGGGAAATGGTTACCAAGGCCCCACCTTGGAGCCAGGCCTGGGTGCGGGTTGCTTGCCAGAGTGTGGTTTGTGATGAGGCCTAACCCATGGTGCCCAGCTGGGCAGTCTTCTGTGGGCCTGCCACTCACAGGAGAGGCCGAAGGGGTTCAGTGCTTTGTGAATCAGGCAGCATTCAGGGGTGAAGGTCCAAAGAGTTTTGTGGACCATGTTCCACACCTCCATTGTTAAGCTGCTGTGTGGAGCTGTGGCCATGTGTTGGCTGATGCCCGCTGTGGTGGTAACCCGGACCCAGACGCTGGATGCCAGAGAAAAAGGGAGCTATCAAGTTGAAGAAAGAATCTGTTAGCTTGTGGGACTCTGTGGCAACTGTAAGGTACTGACAGAGCAAGCAGAAATGGCCCTCGCAGTAGCTGAAGCAACATTTCAGCCACTGTGTCAGGAGGACCCAGAGTCCAGTATGTGGGAGTGGACCCAAATGCAGACACAATCAAAAACAGTAATAAGACTTTAACAAGCTTTATTGGATGAACAAAGATTCAAAGTAACAGGATGAAGGAACATAGCAGGAGTCTCTGACATAGTAGGTGAGCAGAACAGGCGAGGAACCAGATCTTACAGGGCGACACAAGGAAACACAGGATGGCAGCAGAAACATTTCAGATGCTCACCAGGATGACGAAACTGGTACAAGTTCAGTGATGCCATGGAGCACGGAGAAGTGGCTTCCTACTTACTCTGTATACAGTAGGAACACAGTGTCTGACTCCCTGTCCTCCTCATCTACTTTGGACAGCTTGATGCCAGCTCTTTAAAAATATTGATACAATCCTACTTTCAACATAGAACAGAGAGCCTGGTGGAATCAAAAGCACTGAGTGCAATCTGCTCAGGCGGCCATAGAAAAAGGTAAAACAGACAGAAGTACATGTTTTATGTCTGTGTTGTCCAATCATCAAAGGAGTCCAGAGTTCAAAGAAGACCAAGATAAAAGCTTAAAGTTAAGAAGCGGTTTTCTTTAGAGGAGAAGAAACAACTTGCTAAGTCATCCAAAAATGATATGTTTTTATCAGTCTAACTATAGCTCTAGTGATGGAGCATTGATTTTTGTGTTCCAACTGGTGGGATATAGCAGCAGATACACTGGTTCTGATATTTTGAAAATAATGGCATGAAAAGTGGTTAAACAAAGCGTGTAATGTTACATAATTATGTGAGGTTTAAGACTTGACAAAAGTTGTAATCAAAAATGGAGAAATTCAAAAATCCACCAAAAAAAATAGTAGGTTTCTCACTGTATTCATGATAATTTGGTCTTCAAATATCCTGAAACGTTTGTCTTTCTCTTCTAGAGGTGAGGAATCCACATCAGTCTGACACAAGGTTCACATTAGTCATCCGACTTACTCAGGAAGGGTTAAGATAATCTGGAAAGTGGAAAAAATTGAGTTGTTAACTTCACACTGATCCTAGACAGCACGTCCAACTATTGGTCACCTGGGGCGTCCAATGGCTGCCACTCAGAGCCTCTATTCTCCAAACTTTCCATCTCATTTATTCCTCCTCTTCCTCTTTTCATAAGCACAGATGCATTGGGAACCTTCAATCAGCTTCATGATGACACAACCTCTCCATTTTCATGCACCTCAGTCTCTGTCCTGCATGCCACCACGCACACACAAGAGACGATACACACACACAAACACACGTGCACATACACACACCAATGTGCAAATGCAATTTGCCCAACTGGCAAACATCTGTTGATAATTATTGCCCAGTCTCAGCAGAGAACTTGTGATATTTAATATTTCCTCACCACTTGAACAAATAAGCTATAATAACTGCAAGGTACTTGACCACAGGAGTAGAGGAGATGTGCAGCATGAAAGGAACTGTGTGCACTTTGGTTCAGTCTGTGTTGTTTCCATAGTATTTTACCCCAGGCTTATATAGTAAAAAAAGAAAAGAAAAAAGAATCAACTTAAAAACCCACCAACCTCCATACACCCCCAAAACCACTGAAAGTTAAACAGTGAGCAAACATTATAAATCACTGCTTAAAAGAAGATATAAATAGTTATAAATACCTACAAACACCATTCACACATACTGTAGAGAGACACACACAGTTGAACTGATGTGCTATGGAGGTGTTGCAGAGCTGCAGAGCATCAAGAGACATTCACAAAACACTCATTAACTTACTTCACAAAGCCGCCTTTGTGACCTGCCAGATCCTTGGCTACTCTCCCTGCTCTCTCTCTGACACGCACATACACACACCACTCACACATGGATAGTTTCTAGGCCAATAAGAAAGTACATAAACACTAAATGGGATTAAAGTTTAAATTGTTATAGCTACCTGAACATTTCTTTTTCTAGGAATGCTGCCTTGAAACACGAGTCTTTGTGCAGCCTGTTAAGAAAAGAAATAAACTGCTCTTGCAGCAAATACACCAACTAATGTTTGACCTGTGCCAAAACCCACCACATACAAGTCTGCCAAGACATAGATGAACGCTATCTAGGGAATTTATATGCTGTAAAATACGGTTGTGTACAGGTCATGATGCAGCACATATAGACACCTGTATCGCCTGAATCAACTGAACATGCAGTTATATTCCTAAAGATTACAGATTAAATCAGCCGAGCACAAAGAGGACCCAGAGTCAGTCCTCTTTGTGAAAGCTCAACATGAAGTTAAGTAATAAAAGGTTTATTAACTATTTTTGTACTTTGAGACGTGTTTGTTCATCTCCAATGCAACTTCTAGGATCTGATTTGAGCAGCAGTAATATAAAGTCCAATAAAAGATCCTTTTTTTCATTTTATGAAGCTCAAACTGTCTTTCAGATCAACAATCCTGTAGTTGGCGTTCTGCTGATTAACAGTTGGTGGCAGTAATGCACAAACAGAAGTAGTAATGATGGGCATCTTTTATGATACTTTACAGAGGAAACTACTGACTTATTAAATAAAGAAACCAATAACAAATATGCTAACTGCTTGCAGCCACTTATGCAATTACTGTGATGGTGAAAATGAGACCCAAGTTGGAATAAACCTTCACAAAGATTCATCGATTTTTTTGCACCAGCAGCAGTGTGACAAAAACTGCTTTTCCATGATAATGAATTTACCACGAGGCACTTCTTCCTGCCTGCCCTCACATCAAAGTGAGCAACCTGCTCAGGTTTCACCAGCCAGGAGGACCAGCCGAGGCAGCACGGCTTGTTTCACTTCCAGCAGATGAGTGGGGAGGCTTGAGGAGGAGGTCAGCAGCACACCAGGGGATTCCTTGACAGCAGCTTTGCCAGAGACCACCAAGGTGATCGGCTGATGAAATGACAGGCCACATTCTTATCCTCACTCCCGAGGGCAAGGAAACAGACAAGGTGCTGGACGAGGGAGGATATCAATGGCATGTTTCACTTTATTTTGGAGATTGGTTCTGTTTGCCTGTGTGACTGCGTGTGAAGATATCTTCATGCACGCTGCCATTTACATTCAATATGCCCACTGTACTGAAATCAGCTGAAGAGAGGTTGGTGTTGGAGCATGAAATATTTTATAAAGGCATACTTGTTAAGTACGACTTACATTCAAGCGAGTCGAGAAGTAGAGAAACAACCTCCGTGATGGATGATAGAGAAATAAGTATTTGGGCTGGGGGGGAAACTTCTAATTACGAGAAGGGAGGCACGTGCTCATTCATCCCAAGAGGGACTCTAAGAGCTTTGGCCTCATGAATTGAATAGTGTGGTGAGGGGGTTTGGGATGGACCAGAAGTGGCACCTTTGCCAGCCACAGCGCACAAGGTGCCTTGACTCCTTTTACCACATGCGATTGCTGCCTGCATGTTCCGTGACCCGTCACATAATCGAGCCCTTCTCGCTGCCTTGCACCAAAAAGGACACAAATTCACCGCCTTTCATTTATTGCCTTATAAAAAGACTTTTGGTCAATTTTTGCATCTCTAAAACGAGCAGGCTGGTTTTCCCCCCACATAGTGCTCCATTCATCATAGGCTGGTGTAGGGAGACCTACTGCTCTTACATTTCCTGTAATTGGAGTGGCAGCGGTCCAAAGGTTGGCATAAATATTAAAGACAGAAGGTAGCAAAATGAATTATTTCCTGGCAGTTTCTCACCTTTGCCAACAAGCATTTTTATAATCAGTTATGTTTCAGCAAGAGAGTGTTTGCATACATCTTTGTTTAGTTACGAAACAATTTGTCACCTTTTATTCTCCCAACTTCCTCTTAGGTCAACAGGCCCCCGTGGCGCCCTAAATGTTCTCCACGAGCTTATGAGGCTTGGTGGTGAATCTGGTGCCTATGAGACATAACTCTCCCTGTCAAAACAGAGAGGGAAACCATGATTCTTTGCAACACGCGTCCCACGCTGCTCGAATCTAATAATGCAGCAGACGTGAGGTCATTTTTTTAGCGTTCTCTTGCCAGCATTTATTGAACGTGACTACATTTTTGGAGCTTTCGACTAACTTTACAAAGGTTATTAAGAACGGGATATTTTGAGCATCAGATTAGGTTTGTGTGCATGTCCAGTTTCAAGTTTTCAGGAGCTGAAGGTGCTAAATCCTAAGAAGAAAGTTATCTCATTATCACCGCAGGGCGACTTGGTTTTGCAAGAATCTGATGTTGAACTTAAAAATGAAAACTTGGAAATGCTCCTTCACCCACTTGACCACTTTCTCAAAGTGGGCTGTTGTCCAGCAGCTACATGTAGTCACTTCACGGTTTGTGTTACAGTACATATTGACATTTGAAGCTGATGTTTTGAAATATTGGCCAATCATATATTTTGACAAGACAAATGTGAGCCTCAGTGAGTGTTTCTGTTTTAGGGGTCAAATGAAAACACCGTGTGATGGTCATTTACAGTAATGTTTTTTTTCCAGTGCGCGCGCACACACACACACACACACACACACACACACACACACACACACACACACCGTGTACACAGTGTGGATGTGAAAATGAATTTGAAAAGGAGGAAAAAAGACCAAAAAGGCAGCTTTTGATAGAATGAAATGCACCCAGCTGTGAGCTGGACCTGCCACATTTAATGCATAAATAAACTTGTATCTGATGCCAGGTTTTCAACAAACTACCATGTAAATGGGAGATTTTCAGATTAGAGATATAGAGATAGCACACTTAATAAGAAGTGATAGGTTTTAAATTATTGTGGGGCGTGATGTTGATGTTGAATTAGTTTGCTATGAACAGGATTCTGCTTTATTGAGTGACCTGTGCCTGCTGAGATGGAGTCAGCTGGTTAAATATTTAGTATAAAATTCTTCATTTCTGTCATGTTAAAAACATCATGCAAATTTCAGACAGAGTGAGCATCCTCTTTCCTTTGGCCGTACTTGTGTTTTTATTTGAGAGATGCTAAATTAGAGGAAAACATCTGTAGTAACACACTTTTGATGAATGTAGCTGCAGCAGCTGAACCTGTTTTAATAATTCAAGATGTTTATACTTCTCTTAGACTCTAATTATGCACTTACACATTTACATATTTGCAGGAAAAGTTCAACGGGCAAGATAAAAGTCACATTCAAGCACCTTTTTTATTGACAAATTGGAATAAATACCCATGCTCTTGACCATCACACGTAGTAAGTTGTTTTCTTTTGCTGTGCAGTCAATCATGTGCTTTGACATACAAAAATAGACTGGGACACTTAGTAAAGAAAACCTCATTTATAACAAACTTCAGTGCATATATTACACATATTTAAGAAACACTTGTGGATGTTATGGGATTGCTTCAAGAGGTCCTTTAGGTGGTGTTTGCTTTAATTATCGAAATGGAAATGGCCATTTAAATTAACATTTCAGTTATCTTTGCAATCAGAGCCCGCCTCATGCCGTTAAAATACAACATCATAAGTTAAAAAAAGAAGCAAAAAAAAAAGAAAAAGAAAAAGATGTGGGCAGTCTGCAGAAGAAATACTCAAACATGAAGGGGTGTTAAGAGCTCTAACCTTCGTGGTGGGGTGCGTCAAGAGACTTTTTCTCGTTTACTTTAAGCTGGCTGCCTTTTAAGAGTGATAGAACACAGGTTTCCTCTTCCATTCATACACTGTGAGTCTTGGATGCTGCGTTAAATATGGAATATTTGTGTGGGAACATCATCACGGTTCGAATATATTGGCAATGGCAACGGGGCATAAGGGCTTCCCTATTTGTGCCACAAGATGAGAGGGTGTTTCTTTCACTGGCGCCAGAGGCCCTGTGAACCGTAAGCTGATTAAAAAGGCGACCTCATGTTCGTGCTGACAGTGGCCACATTTAAATAATGCTGTCAGTGTCAGAGACAAAGATAGGTGGGTGGATTCAGCGAGAGGAAAGGATGAGATTTGTTTTGAGGTGTATGGAGAAAGTGACCAATTCTCAGTTCTTGTCCTACACAAATTCTGATGACCTCGTTAAAGGATTGGTACCTGAATGGAGCTGCTTTAAAAATTCCTTCTAGCATGTCTTGAGGAAATATTAAGGGATTAGTTAACACTGTCTTTTTCTTTTCCAGTGGTTTCAGGCTATAAGACAGCTTTGCCAGGCTTTCTGCCTTCACCCCAGTTCAACAAAGGTGAGTGAAAGTTTAGTTTTTGAGCTCACAATACACAAAACTTTAAAATTAAGATGAGAGATAAGTTGCTTCATTGTCACTAAGGCAAAACCGGGGTCAACATGGAAGCTCAGCGCTTGGGTTGAAATTCCTCTTATACCACTGTAAGAGGATCCTGGATTCAAACCTGGGCAGGACACGGGTCTCTGCCACCATCATTTTTGAAAAAGAGAGTCTTAAAGTGATTGAACATGAATACAATATACAGTGGGTTCAGAGTCCTCATGACACAGAACAGACACAAACAATTTGCATCCCTAATACTATGCATCAAGTAAGTCAGAGAGTACTGTGTATTAAAAGGAAAAAGAAGACCACATGTGGAAAAAAGCGGTTTTGTACACAAATTAAACAGTCAAATACTACTGTACTCACATCTATAGGCAGTACTTTCCAATGAACACATTAGAAAAACTGCAGCAGGACTCAAAACTAGACTCAGACACACAATGACCACAAATTAGTCAAAATAATAAAAGCAGCGGCGCGGGGGCCGAGGTTGCCAGCTGAGCAGCACCGCAAGAAGTGACTCATAAAGAATTAAAGGTACTTCAATGGAAAATGTTTGTACTGACAATGATTCAAATGACTGTGTGCAAAATTAGAGATGTTTGTTGTCAGAAATCCACAGAGAATCTCTGTAATTGCTCTCAGCTCTCCTTTATGCAGCATTTTGGTTTGACTGAACATTTTCAGCCAAAACTGACAGCTGTTTCCAGCGAGAAGCTTACAGTTTTTTCTGAATGCTTAAACCCTAACTGTGATTCCTGTAGCACAATCTCTAAAACTATTCAGACTTATAGCAAAACCACTCACTGAGTTTGCAAAACTAAAAGCACAAAAACTGCTTTGCACTCAGTTTGCAATTTTGTAACACACACTTTGCAAAACTGTAGGCACAATTCACTGCACAACACTCAATTACCAAATTTCCAACACACTCCTAGCAAAAGCATACACATGTATGGCTATCATTAACACTAATTTGCCAACTGTCTGGCACACTTTCACATGTGAAAACTTTCTTAGATAATTAGTTCACTTTGCAATCAGCCTAAGCACTATAATACAGGTAAGCTGTGTGTGCGGAGTACAATGGAGGGAGCAGGAAGAGTGAGAAGTAGAGGAGGCCGACGAAGAGGATGTGGAGGTGAAGAAGTAGGATGAAGAGGACGACAAGGACAAGGAGCAAGAGGAAGACGAGGAGGGGGGAGAGGAAGATGAGGAGGGGGGAGAGGAAGGTTAGGAAGAGTAAGAAATAGAATTGCTGATGACATCAGAGCTACAATAGTGGACCATGTAATCAACCGTGGAATGACCCTGAGGGTAGCTGGCCAACGGGTCCAGCCTAACTCGAGCCGCTACACTGTAGCAAGCATCATAAGGACATCTTGAAATGAGAATCGGTGAGTACAGTCACTTCGCACAAAGATTTGTAGCACTGCCATATGCCAATGAGAAACACACCAATACCATTGATGTAAAAATACTGAAATTGTTACTTTACAGAATTGCTAGATGACCAGATGCTGGGGCAGAGGAAGCATGTTCACTGCAGACCAAGTAACCCATATGGTCATTATGGCGATTGCAAATAATCCTATACTTGGAAATAAACACTTGTGTTTGTTTTGATGTGTTTGAATAAACACCAGTACTTGAAGTTTGGATCCCTCTATGCTTATGGATCTATGACAGAAGTATGAGCTCAAACTGACATAGCCTACCTTGTGCGCAGAGAAAGCAAAAGCCAGATGTGTTTTGTATTCATACCATCAGTGTGCAGTTGGCGCATTGTGTGCTTAGTAGATGATGGCTTGTGTGTACTGTTTGATACGGAAACACCATTTTTACGAAGGTGTGAGGAGTTAATCTAGCTGTGTTTGCTTTTGCAAGAGAACTACAATGTTTTGATGATTGGGTGACAGGTTTTCTTATTTGTGTGAAGAGTTTTGCAAAATTAGCCAATAGTTACAAAAAATGTGCTTAAGCAATCAGAAAAAACTGTAAAAGCCATATCTATGTTGCTTGACCAGCACAGAACAACATACAGCCAAAGTTAACAACTAGCTGGGGAACACACTTTGCAGCCAGGAAGCCAGATACTTCTTTCAGGAACTGATGGAGACTACAGTTTTTTACAGACGCTAGGACACATTTCCCAATACTTAGGTCACTTTTGCAAAACTCTTCACACAATCCTCCTAACTGACCGTCAGCTTGGCAAAGCAGTTCATTTCACATTCAAAATGCACTACAACTACCAAAACACTTCATTCAGGTCTCAAATAAACTCATTCTTCCAGAACACTAGCAAAGGTTGACAGCCGACAAACACACTTTGTCACCCACAAAACAATGACCTGAAAAACACTAACAACATGTAGCATTACACAGTGTTTTCTTGTGTAAAACAAGGACACATCTCTGTTTATAATTTCAATATATGTTACTGGAATGAATCAGACATCATGCAGAATTCGTTAATATTTGTTTATGTATTTTTATTGTTTTTGTACTAAGTAATCCCAAAATACAAGTATTTGTATACACACCATCCACTGATACACATACAGTAGTAATGCTAATCTACTCGGTCTTCTCCATTTGGCCACAGGTTCTCATCCACATCACATCTCATGTCATCTAGGGCAACACACCTAGGAAAGAATCTTCTGGCTGCCAGAATTGAAGGAGTTGAAAAATTGAAGGAGTAACACCTGTGTAGATGTTCATCTACAATGAGAATCAGCTGTGGCTGGTTAAACTGCATTTTTAGATTTAAAATATGTTTCAATAAAATATTGCTGTTGGATTTTGCTGTCTTTTTAAGTTTTGCATTGTGTTATTGTTTTGGCCATAAGTTTAACAGTTTTGAAAACAGTATGTAAGCACATGCAAAATGTCCTGTCCGTACAAAGATTTTTGGCAGTTGTTGTGTCTGAGTGAGAAGATAATTCATGAAATTTGAGAGATGTAGTCATTGAATGCATTTTGTGCCAAAACAATGATAACTGGTCCTCAGTTTAGCCCACATAGACTTCTGTTGTGCTCACTGTGTGAGGACTTTTGCAAACGTGACCTAAGTATTGAGAAATGTGTCCTAGCGTCTGTAAAAAACTGTAATACAGAGCTCAAAGGATGAAGAATATAGACCTCAAATGAATGCTAATGTTGCTTCCCTATTTGGTGGATGTGGTAACAGAAGACTTTATCCAGACCAGTGTTGTGTCTTTACTTATGGTTATAATATTATTTACCAACTAACTAGCAAATAAACTAGAAGATAGATCCCCTCCTTCTCCCTTTGTTGATCTCCAGGAGGGTGTTTCATATTGTAGTCTACTTACTAAATATCCTCTACCCCATCTCATCATGGGGATCATAAAGAAATACAATTTCAGATGTTTAAATGTACATATTTAGTTGAAGAATTTCAAAGACGCGATAGTTTAGAGACACTATGGTTATTTTCCTGACAAGCAATTGCATGTAATTACTGAGCATCTTTCCCCAGAAGCACAGATGGAAACAGTGTGACCTTATTATACAGCTGTATAAAGTCTTAAGAGGCAATGCTGGGGTGGATGGGTGGGTGTAAAAAAGTGTGTCACAACGACTTTGGAGACTGTGGTTGTACCAGAAGTCAACATTGGTTTCTTTTAACCATGAGGGCGATCGTTTTCCTGACCTTTACCAAGTTGCCTAAAAGTAACCAAAACTTAACCATAGGCAGATCAGAAAACTATCATGAGTCATTTTGGAAGGCGTTGACAAACAATTTTTCTTACTTAAAATAAGTATTTTCATAGGAGCAGGTCCAGGATGCAAAGTGCGTTTTAAGTTGTTTTTTTGTCTCCACCAGTGTGTGGATGTGAGAGTGAATGAATAGTGGAATTATAATGCGCGTTGAGAACCCCGAAAAGCACTATATAAATGCAACCCATTATTATTATTATTATTTTATTTTATTTTGTATGGTATATGTACGACGGTGCCAATGGAGGGGGCCACTGAAGGTAGAAACAAAAATAAATAAATAAGAGGCAGCATGTGTGTGTCTGTGTGTGTGCGTGAGCGTGAGTGTGTGTGTGTGTACGTGAGTGTGTGTGTGTGTGTGTGTGTGCGTGTGAGCGTGTGTGTGTGTGTGTGTGCGTGAGCGTGTGTGTGCGTGTGTGTGTGTGCGTGCGTGAGCGTGTGTGTGCATGAGCGTCTGTGTGCGTGTGTGTGCGTGAGTGTGTGTGTGTGTGTGTGTGTGTGCGTGAGTGTGTGTGTGTGTGTGTGTGTGCGTGAGCGTCTGTGTGCGTGTGTGTGTGCGTGAGCGTCTGTGTGTGTGTGTGTGCGTGAGCGTCTGTGTGCGTGTGTGTGCGTGAGCGTCTGTGTGCGTGTGTGTGTGCGTGAGTGCGTGCGTGTGTGTGTGCGTGAGCGTCTGTGTGCGTGTGTGTGCGTGAGTGCGTGAGTGTGTGTGTGTGTGTGTGCGTGAGCGTTTGTGTGCGTGTGTGTGTGCGTGAGTGCGTGCGTGTGTGTGTGCGTGAGCGTCTGTGTGCGTGTGTGAGCGTGAGTGTGTGTGTGTGTGTGTGCGTGAGCGTCTGTGTGCGTGTGTGTGTGCGTGAGTGCGTGCGTGTGTGTGTGCGTGAGCGTCTGTGTGCGTGTGTGAGCGTAAAATTCTGAAACTTCAAGATTAAAGTGGCAAATTTATGAGACAATTTCCACTGTATTGTATTTGTTGATACACAAAGGCTATCTCCTCATCTGAATCACTTCCTTTAAAGTCCAGTGCTTATGATAGTGCGGGGAGTCTAATCTAAAATCACAAGTCTTTCCTTGTTGCTAAATCTAATTAAAAAGTTGGTATAGGCCACAGGAAACGCAGTGTGTACAATAATCAATTTACTTGACCAAGTTATTCCTGACAAATTTGTCATTTTTCACTTTTTTTCACTTTCACATCGTTTTTCTCTGAATTTTATACACTGCGACCAATTCCAAAGATCAGCTGATCAAGGTCTTTTCTTAGTATCATCTGGTCCATAGTTTGCACCAATTGCACGTATGGAAGCGTGTATATTGGAATGAATGTTTGACTATAGAGTGAATAATGAGTCTGTATGCTGGAATGTGTATCTTGTGTGTATGTGGCTTTTATTCAATTTGCGAAGCATTATTATTATATGTTACCAGCTTCACCTGGCGACAGATAACAATCTCCAGAAACCACTACCTCACTGATCCAGGATTATACATTTCTCCCTAGCAACCAGAAGCTATCGGTTCTGAGGGTGTTGAGATCTTATTTGAAGGTAACTCTTTTTTAAAAATGACATATTCATATGCTCTGTGTCCACTTTTATGACTTTAGACAGATGTAGGACCTAGACTGATTTATAAAAAAAAAACTCAACATGGTGCAGAGCATAATAATTTGAATGAATCCTTATAAGTCATTACTCATGACAATGGGTATCATGTCCTAAAACTTCACTAACGACCGCAGTCATCTTCTGACTAAACACAGCATATGATACTTATTAGCCAACATCATGTTTTCCATATGTAGTATTTTTTCTCCGTGCAAGGAGAAAATGGACTTCCAAAATCCCCTCCATGCTGTATTTGTTCTGGTCATGTTTCTGTGATTCCATATCAAGCAAGTCTGTTTTTGTAGTGTGAGTCGTCATTACAGGTTTAACAACATACTCATTGTGATTTACATCTGACGAACAGTCATGGGAGATATAACAAAGCACAACTGACAAAACATTCCAACTGTTCTACATCTACTGCATTAACCCTCCACTTTTTAATACTGAGACCATTGTGACCAAAGGGATCAAAAGAATAAAAGGCGGTCTGCCTTTGGCTGTGCACCGAAATGGGAATGATACTTTTCCCCACTCCATTCTGCCGTTATTTATCGCCCCTGACGGTTGAGCCTGGGTCCACAGGAAGTGAAGCGTAAGTGCAACAGGAAGAGGAGAAGGTGGATGGTCTGATGTAAATCAAGTTTTTTTTATGAGGCTGGGCCACCCTGGAAGATGAAGTGCTCTTGTTGTGAAAGAAAACAGTGGAGCGGTACACATGTCATAACATTGACACCTAGGAGGGGGTTGGCCGGGATCCATCTTCAGGCCAGTGCTCCCATGTGCCCTCTCGGCCTGAAACACTACCACACCCGAACCCCGAAAATCCTTCTGCTCTCCTCACACGTGCCATTCCACCTTATCCACTTTCCTTTTCTCCATCCCCTTCCTCTTCTGTCCAGACCTGCCGCCGTAGGTTACCTTCAACATCTTTAAGAGCAGTGCCCGGCTTCTGTCCACCAAAACACTTTCTCATACAATAAACAGAGGGCCTAGGTGGTCCTGTCAGAGCCGCTGTCTTTATAGAATAACCAGCTACCACAAGAATCTCCTTTGCTTTTTGTCGATGCACATCAGTGTGTGCATTCATAGCATGTATTGGATTATCAAAACTTCCTTAGGCTCTGCAACAACATATGTCACATTGCAAATAACTAATTGCTGGATTCAGTCCATCTTAAGGCAACACAATTATTTGCTTGGTGCACTGCCAAAGGTCAGCCTGTTCTCATAGAAATGATCTTATCCATTTGTTTTGCCAGTTATATAACATAATTGCAATAAGCATGGCTGGATTAACCTCCAAGAATTCCCTGGGGCACAAACATGGGCTGTGGTCACCTATCAGGCCCCCTTTAGTCATTAAACTTTTGATTAAATGCAAATTTAGTTACTAGTCATGGCCTCAGTATCAGCTACTGAAGCAGTAACTGCCACAAGACTTTACATGTTTCATTTTATGTTAATCATCTTAACAAATGAGTTTCCACACTGTGAACTGCTGAGCTTTGGGGCTCCAGGGAGTCTGGGACAGTTACTCCTTTGGTAACACTACTGTGGTAGGAAGGGTATTATGTTACGGTCTTGTTGTGTAGTGGTTACGGAGAGTCAGTATGAATGCAATTCGAATCTTCAGGATGGTTAGGTTTAGGCAAAAAGCCCTACCCTTTAGGGTGCACTCACACTAGGCTCAGTTGCCTTGTACCTGGCCTGAGTACAACTGCCTCCACTCCCTGCTGGCCAGCGCACAAACCTACCTCAACAATCCAGTACTCATCAATTTATCTCAGCATTTCTCTGTTGCAGAACAAAAGTTAATCATTTCATATATTTTCTCTCTTACGTGGGGACGTGGTAACATATTGCCTTTTCACATAAATATTCATTACTTCAAGAGTATTCTATGGAGGCAGCTTTGAGTGTAGGCATGGGGATCGGTCCTCAGGTGGGAGGAGCTTTGAATGCATGCAATTTATCACTACTGCAGCTTTAAACACAAACAAATATTTTTATTTATTAATTGACTTCTCTGTATTGGTTAATAGCAAGAATCAATAAAAATCAAGTGAATACTGTGAGTGTGAATGTTAAATACTTATCAAATTGTTAAGTGGCAAACTTACTTTTTCTTTTAACATAATTATGTTTTCTTTCTTGCCCTTTGAAATGAATTAAATTTATGTGTGTAAATGTGTAGTTCATAGGAGTTACAGTTGCATTTATTTTGGGGAGAATTTCTGTTATTTTATGTAAAAAAAGAAAAAAGAAAAAAAGAGGCCTTTTCCCCATAGAAATCCATTCAGTTTTTAAGGTGGAATTTCTCTAGTGTGTTCATTGACCTAATGGTCACATCAATGGCATGCATGTGTTGGTGAGAACACTGCACTGTTTGTGTGGAAACAGTTTGTCACATTTCATTAGCTCATGTAGACCACTTTGCATGGTCCTCCCCCAGGTAAAGCACCATGCATGGTGCTCATTCCATGTGGCTCAGTTGGTGTTTAGACAAATACTGTACACACTTTATCCACTGACCTTTTCACTGTAGGTTACACACCTCAACACATGATTGGACATTGTTGTTTTCATTCCTGTTTGTAGCAAAAATGGTGGGACTTCGTTTTTTGTGGCGAGAACCAGAAGTATTTTGCAGGAAGCTCTGTGTTTACGTGAAGTGTGCGACAGGAGCCGAAGAGATGGCTGGCATAATGGGGTTTATTTACATTCACACTCACTTACACTGCGCAGTGTCTGGCACTCTAACTAAGGGGACACGTTCTTGCTGGGAGACGTCATTAGTGCTGCCACACATAGAAACTGTGTTCATGAGCAGTGGGGTCACCCACAGGGATTACTCAGGTGCTATGACCAGGTCTTGTGAGACTGCAGCGAGTCAGATATGAACATTGCAACATCAACACTCTCACGTCCCAGTTATTTACCCACTTTTACTTGCACGAGCAGGCGGTCGAAAACACATTAAGTTGGTCACTCCACTTTTAACCTCGTCCATTAGCATAATCAAATTACACTAATATTTTCAGAATTAAAGCCCATGCACATTAAGTCTTGAAATAGATGAAAAAAATCAAGGGAAAGTTTATTGCCCAACCTTTTTCAGGGTAAACATAGCAAATTGGAGGTGGCTACACCTACAGTGCGTACATTAAGACAGTTATTAAAGGTTAGATGAAAGCGTTTATTTATCCATGATCTACAGTAAAAATGTTTGAAAGCTTGTCTTTTTGTACAAATTACTATAATATTTATTACCTCCTTAAACATTTCATGTTGTGACTTTGATTACAGTGCTACACATTACAGTGTACAACTTTATGTAATATTTTAAAAGGGTTATTTTAGAGCAGGAAATTATACTCATTTACATTATCAATTAATTAATCAACGCTTTAATAGTTTAATAGGAAAATGCGAGCAAACCATTTCATAATTTGTTTTGGACAAACAAACTCTACAAAACTCCAAAGACATGCAGTTTACTGTAAGTATAGATAAGTCATGTGAAAATTTGAAAAGCTGAATCAAAACATTTTTACTTGGTCATGTTTCACGAAAGTGT
Source organism: Diplotaxodon limnothrissa (assembly GCF_057381915.1). Lineage (NCBI taxonomy): Eukaryota > Metazoa > Chordata > Actinopteri > Cichliformes > Cichlidae > Diplotaxodon > Diplotaxodon limnothrissa. The sequence goes on along the minus strand of NC_140597.1, from coordinate 40,030,023 downwards.
GATTGATAATGAATTTTTTGACACACTCCAATCAAATCAAAGTCATCCCCAGCTGTAAACATATTTATTAAGCTACAAAATCTCAACAACAATTCAGATTAACTTTAATTTAGCAATAAGAAATATTTGGCTCCGTACAAAGTGTGTGTGCGTCCTAAAAATACTCCAAGATGTCACAGTAATTTGGAAAGAGACTCACACAGAAGAGCAGTATTTGAATTTGAAGCGACCAGTATATTTGGCGTGACTGTATATTTTTGCTGGACTGTTTAGCTTGGCATCTCCGTGCTGATAATTTATGACACATCTGGTGTCAATCTGCCATCACCTTCCTCATAAAAGGTCCCCAAATCATGAATATATTCTTTAGATGGCAAGAAATGCTCATTATGCGCTGGGCTTGATTTGTGGAGTCTATCTTTTTCACAGCTGACTGGATATTTGGGTACGAATCAATGTGTCTCAGAGCGAGTGTGTGAATTTATATACTTGGGAGTGTCTCCACAGTCAGTGCTGTGGCCAAATGTGGGACACAAGCGGCACCGCAACGGAAACCCGGAAAACTGCATTAATTGAGGAGGGGGCAAAAAGGAACAACATCAAATCTGAAGTTCTTCTCTTGCAGTAACTCAGCATCATGAAATTCTATACTTCCCCTTTCCCTGCAAAAATATGTGCTTCATTTTTAATCCGCTTTAACAGATATTATCCTTTACAGTCTGCACTTACTGAGAAAAATGATCCAATTCTGATTTAAACTCTGTATTTTTACCTTTTTGGAAACCATGAGGCACTCAAAGCGTCAACAGCTGAAAAATTGCTTTTGCAATGAGAGCAGCAAAGATGATTTATGGAGAAAGAGTAATTTTCTCACTGCTGCAGCAGACATGGTTAATGTCACCATACTTCAAGGAAACAAAACCTTTTGGTTACAAAAGCAAGTGAAAAGCAAACTACTCAAGTGTTTTTCTCCTCACATCTTGCCATGTTGCTCTGGCATGGTCTTAGCTGGACAAACTTGTAGAAAGGTTTCAGTCAGAGTATCCTCTATGGAAGCGAATGAGAGAGGAGGCTGGAAAGAGGGCCGGTCAGTGAATGTTTCATTATATCTAATGTTGCCTTCCCTGAAGCGCTCTCCAAAGTAAGCGAGCTGTGTGAGCTGGGGCTCGAAATGCTCAACCCCCTTGTGACCACTTGGAGCAAAGCAACTCTCCACTTTCTTATTTTCGCCCTCAAACGAAAGCCTCTGCATGGATAACACAGTGGTGCTTTTTATTTAACTTGATTTTTTAAAGCATAGAGTTTCTCTCGCTGAGAAGGGGGCTTGACATGATTAGAACACGGGCTATATTTCCAGGGTGATAAACAGGCGAAGTGTCACAAATATTTTTTTAAGGGACGCTGCCATCACAAACATATTTCAGTTCAACATTTTGGAGATGAATTGATAAGAGTTTCATGCATAAGAGTCATGGAAGTAGTCAGCCAGTTGTGAACATTTAAACAGAACTAGAATTCAGTCACTCCATTGTGGAAAATACATTTATATTTTTGAGCAGTTTTTAATCAAACCTTTTACGGAGATGACATGACCAGCTGTGTTTTGTTAAAGTCAGAGCCCCATGACTTACTGATCCTCTATCCAAAAATCAAGAATGATCTTAATTGCCTCTATCATTTCACTAAATGGTTAATGACAGTGATTTAATACACAGAGCTGTTTGAGCGTGTGCAGCAGCTGCGAGTGTGTGCGTAAGTCGTGGTGCTCAGTTGGCTGCTGGGTCTTTGCTTTGATTCCCCTGCTCCGGCATGTGCGAGGACTTAGCGGGCTGAGATCCCAGACATCTGTTGAATATTAGGGGCAATAACAGCTGGGCGGACCTCAAACATGGTCACCCACTTCACCTCGCTGTGTCTCTGAGGATAACCCCAGCTGCCTCACACTCCAGATGACAAGTGCCCGTTCACTGGCCCGCTGAGTCCGGGCCCTGCCGATGAGCCGTGCACCCTCACTTCTAAACAACCCAACAGAAAGCCTCAGCTCCTTCTCGTTTTGTCTTTCTCACTGACTTTCTCCTACTGTGCATGAGAACAAGGTGGGTGGTATATAGTGATTTCACTGTGATAATATCCCACCATGTTTGATTTCCCATAATGTGTCAGTTTGTTGTTGAAATAAATTCTGGCTCCACGGTGGTTGTCTGTCAATCGCTCTCCCGCAGCTTCCTCCTTTGAAAGACTAAGAAAAAGAGAAAGAAAAAGAAGAGGTCGGCCATAAAGGCACAATGCTGGCGTCACAAGATTTCTAAGAAATATTTTCCATGGTAGCCTTTGTTTAACAAATTTAGAATTATAATTTAAACTTCTAGCAACAAAAATCACCTTTGTTCAGTTCAATACACTCAAAAATTTGGCTGCAGCAGCATAAAATGCTAAATGGTACTCAGCGCAGTAATTTTGTCATTACAGCCTTAATTAGTCTATTATGACTGTTATAATGGCTAATGTAAGCAAACCTTTAGACACAGATAATGTATGTACGCTGGAAAGCCACTGGCTACAGTAAGGTGGAAAAGGTGCATGATCTCAGACTAATGCTGTAAACTGAAAACTGTTATCTGAGACCAGATCAAGCCAAGATTTCCCATTTCATGCGTTGGCCACAGGTTACAGTCAAGCTATCAATCAGGATGCATTTTTTCAAAGCTACACTGTCAGACGATAGCTGATGGTTTCGAGACTGCATTTCTGCCACTGTGTTCCTCATTACTTTATATTGCTTTATATAAGGCTGTCTTAGCAAAAGCAGAAACTTTATTTTGTAATGATTAAATCATTACATTCAAATTCAATCTGCTATCCAGTGTGGACATTTTCTTACCCATGTTCTAATAAATCACCACTTTTCAGAACAAACTACAGAAGCTAGCGTCACCTGATCTGCTGCCCCCCCTGCAGTAGGCATTTAAAATGGGTAAAATCTTACAACCCACGTTTTTACAGAGATTTTCCCATTTCTACATTTAAAAGTACTCAAAGTATGTTTTTCTTTTTCTAGAATCTCACTTTAGTGGTAACCAAATATTTACAGCAACCTGATTGGTCAAATTTTCTGCATCATATTCAACCAACTGACATATGCTGTGGTGTTACGGAAACACAATACATACACAATTAATTGCATTTGAATAGTTTCCTGACAATCATCTTACACCTTAACTGGTTAAGGCACATTTCTGACTTGACATTAGCCGGTTTGGGTCAGATTACTTTAGAATGACGTAATCATACAATTATTTTACTCATTTTTTAATGCAAATGAAATGGATTTTCAGCGTTCAGATTTAAACTAAAGCTGTTTCCTACAGTGTGTGCGATGAATCTGCAGGGAATACTGTCTTTGGTGTAAGTTTTCATCCAAGGCCACACGAAGGACTGTTATTGTAACACAAAAGGACAAATGTTATCTTATTTTCAGTGTAAATAAAAAAATCTCAATCATCCAGAAATCATTATAGAAAACAAGCAACAAACATTTACCTTTTAAAAACTTTCATCCTGAGCAGGTGGCTAACTTTGATATACAGAAAAAAACACATTTGGCATTTAGGATGGTTTCACATCTTGAGTTCACATTTTAAAATATAAAGATATAATCAAAATGTAAACCTAAAACCTAAAGTAACTTAATCTTACTTCTTACTTTCACAAATGCAATGTAAAAAGTATCAGTTAGTACTCAGCCCTGCAAATTAGTTACTAGTTGTGAACAACTTGGGAAGGAATTACACACAAAATGAGCGTTTGGACAATTACCTGGAGCAGATTTAGAACTGAGCCATAAGTGAATATTAAAAACGAAATCAATAACCACATTCATGTTGAGCTACACTCACTTTCTGGCATCCAACAACACTCCAGCCCAGTTGCTGCATTCTGGGTGTCGTTATGGAGTCACATTTTATGACCTTGTGATTAGTGTTTTTATGGCAGTAGGGAGGTCTGCAGATGGTCTATGTAAACTTGTCAGACTGAGGGGCTCTTGTGGGGAGGTGAAGGAGAGAATTAGAGCTCTGTTACAGCTGAAGGGGGATAAACAGAGATGGAGTGCCCTCTTCTGGAGCCTTTTACATTTTACACTGTACAGTAACTGACAGACAGGAGTGATTTTACTTTGTGACAGACTGAAACCATCAAATTAGTCAAGTGTAAATAGAAAGAACATGACATGAATTATTTACATCTCCACAGTTTGTGCCAAGATCTTCTAAATTCAGTGATTGTGTGTGTGTGTGTGTGTGTGTGTGTGTGTGTGGGTTTGTGTAATTTTTTTGAAGGTAAGATAATACCCACTGGAGTTCATTAATATTTAAAAGAATTGAAATATTTATAAATGTGAGATTAATTACATTTTAAGATTCACAAATTAGGTTCAAATGTAAAAATATTAATAATTACTAATAAATGTAATGGGATTTTAAGTTTTTATCAATTATGAAAAAAGGTCTTTGTAATTCCCTGAAGACAAACCTTAAATAAGACAGGAGACCATGTGCAAAATAATTTTTATACACAAAAACATGATGTCGTCTTATATCATATCATCTTTTTGGTTTTGCTTCAGACATGAAAATCTAAAAATAAATTGTTGATAAATAGATTTTTTCCTCCTATATAAAGTTCTCTATAGAATCTTGGATTAACCACATTTTTACATGTGAAGTTGGGGGTTATTCTTTTAAAATACTTTAGTGAGTAAATAAACAGTGCGATGCATATATTAACATTTTTTCTGAATTCCCAAACATCATTTAAGATAATGCCTCGTAGGATATTTTGTGTTTAGATTTGCTTTATATTAATAAACACTTAAAATGGTCCTTGTGTTAATAACCCTTTCTAACAATTTTAGAAGGCAAAAAGTTTGACCCAGAGTGGCGTCGGTCTGGATTAGGATTATGTTTATGCAACATTATAGATAAATTTGCTCATTACTGAAATTGTGTTTGCTTCAGATGCGTCCTCCTATTGAAACTTAAGTCACACAGTGTGTGTGTTCCCAGATGTGATGATAGGTTTAAACAATGGCCCCAGACCAGCAGAGCCCCCGCTGTCTTGGCAACACAGATGACCCCTTACATCCTGCACACCAAGCTGGCATTAACGGGCCATGTGTTACACGTTTTACACATTCTTTAACTTTCAGGATCCAGTTTCACCTTCTTGAGTCTCTGGGGTGCACATGTACCAAGAGACTGTAGAAGGAGGGTGGCAAAACAAAGAGGTCTAGCATAGAGGATGGATGTTACAAAATACCACTGCAATAGGTTGTGTGATAGTTTTTAAAGGAGATTGGTGCAGCTTTTATCTGTTTGCATTTTATTCATTTTACATATGTGCATGATTATTTGTACATTATTTGTACCAGTATCAAAGACCATGTGATGATGACCAGAGAGCAGTGATGATGGATAAAATGTCATTATGAAAAATATAAAATGTTTAATATTATACAGTGTTTTTAATTAAAGTTTTGAACATGTTTCCCCTACCAAGGTGCTTATGCTTTGATGTATCTGTTTGTTAGCAGCAATACTCACACATGTAGAGGCGGATTTATTTGAGAGCAGTACCTGGGGACGATCTGTATCTGGGTCTGGGAAGTTTGTTTTTTCTTTTTTTTAAGACTCTTTACCAAAAATATTTGGCAAAACTGGACATTTAGCATGATATCTTCACAAAGACATATTAGCCATAAAACAAAACAACAGGGAAATCATGTGGTGGGATACAGACTCTGTGCATGTTTATGTGTTTAGTTCATTTTGTACAATCAAGGCAAAAATTAAACAAAAATCTTAGGCTGCCTGTACGAAAAAAAGCTTGCATTTTCAGAACTAAACAAAACAAAACAAAAAACCTTCTGTCCTGTTTCACTGTCAGATGAGCCAGTGTAAGTGTTTTATTTTTACTTTAGTCTCCTTGGATATTTGGAAAAGTCATACATCTCTGACAGCAGCATTAATATAATCCAAGTTAAGTGTTCATACCGAGGCGTCAAAGACCATTACTGCAGTTTTCTGAATTCCCAAACGTCATTTATTTTTATTCCATTCTGTGACAATCAGACGTGCCTGTTTTTACGACTGCTGCTGGAGCTCATTTTAGAAACACAGTAGTTATATTAGTTCATAAAACTGTTAAAGCGGTGATATGCTGAATCAAACTTCATTTCACAAATCATTACTTTCAGCTCCCGCTGTTTCATTTTCATCCCAAACATGTCAATGAAGCCGTAATGAAGTTGGAGAAATGGCCGTCACATGTAAAATGGAAAATATGTAACAAGTACCATGAAAATGCTCCATTGTGAGCTATATTAGGAGTGAAATACATTTCTGGATGGGGTTGCTCCAAATGACGCACACACAGAGGATTAATGGAACTTCAAACATGTTTTTCTTTGCATCATTATGAAGCACTGAATCTGTCAGCAAGGGGAATCTGTGCACTTTGGTCACCAAGCTGGCCCCACAATTATTACAGAAGCACTCTGAGTCCTTTCACTGAGGATAGAAGGATATATGGAAAAAACAGACTGACCAAATAATACTTCACAACAGGTGTTTTCCTGCACTTTTTGACCACATTTACATGGACTCCTGGCATGTTGGTGGTTTATTTGGTTAAATTTTATAATGATTTAGGTTACTGTGTCAGAAAATATATTTAGAAATTTGTTTTTGGTTTAATGTTTCATAACATAGTAAAATTACCAATAGTTTTTAAGTTATTAAAGGAACACTCCAACATGTTACATAAGAAAATTCCATAATGCCAAACTCAGCATTACAATTGGGAGAAAACAATCAGGTAGAATTTGCGAAAACTCAAATATATAAGCAGCTGAGAACTGCTGATTAGTTTACTCAACTTCAGTTCAATCACAGTTTAAAATGCTACACCAAATCCTAGAGGAAATCCTCTCCACTTGGCTCCCATCAGCAGGATATATTGTCAAACTAAACCATGTTCCTAAGTCAGTTGGTAGGGAGCCGTTGCATTCATTTGAACAGTCACTGGGACATAATCAAAAGTCAGAGTGCCGTTGTAACTTGTTTGGTTGAGTAGATGACAGATTTCTTGCACATTATTCTCCCTACATTCCTGCCCACCCTCTACTACTGTCCTAGCCAACAATAGTAAACAAGCCCCAGATGATTAAAAATAATAAAATAATCACCAGTCAATTCCAATTAAAAGCTCATGTAACACCCTACAGGTTATTCTTGCACTATACATATTAAAAGACATCAACACCCTTCAGGCTGGAGGTTCCAGCAGCTCTTGTATCATTTCAATGAGATATTTAATGTAAGATATATAATGACATAACCCTTTAAGATTTGACAGACTTTGAAATTCAAACAGGGCCCATTATACTTCTATATTTCTAGTTCTGAGTGCTAGTCCATTTACCTTTCATTTGATGGGAATTTTGTGCTCAAAGCAAGAGCTGAGTGTCTGAGATGAGCATATAAAGGACATCCTCTCTCACTGATAGCATACAGGCCTACCAGTAAAAAGCAGAAAACATAAAACAAAACATAAATGCAACAAACAACCACTTTCCATGTTTAATATGAGAATCCACCGTTGTAACAGGTTAGTACAATAACTTATAAATAACTTTGTTTATCATATAAAACATACTTGTATCTTTGTTGTTAATTAAAAGTGAAATATATTTGACTGCTAAAGCATTGTTTTTTACTTTACTGTCAGCACTCACATTAAAACATTACTCAGTAAAGTGACTTAAATGTGTTTCAAGTCAGTTTCTAATCTGTATGCTGAGCTCACTGGCTCCGCTCACTGCTTGTTTTTTTCTTTTTAATTAAAAAATCATAGTGTTTACTAAAATATCTCTCTTTTAATGATGCACATATAATTCAGAAATCAGTTTTCTCTTCATGTTTTGAGCCACTGTGGCACTTTGCTGAACTCACTCATTTTGGCCCATTTGAGCCACATCTGAGCCCAGCTCCCTCCCTTACCCACTAAGTGCTTAAAAGAAACCTGCTCTGCTTGTCCAGCAGCTTTCAGCCTGCCAATCACTGCCACAGCCCTCAATGTGCCCAAACTAATTAATGCACAGATTATTCTCTCATAAAACCCCCATTAAGGACTCTGTTTCAAATGTCATGTCTCGCCACACTCTACAGATTTCCTCCCATTTTTTTACGATCACTCTCTGTGGTAACCGTCCTGTAAGAAAGACATCTTTAATTTGTTTGGATACAGCTGAAAGGGAGGGATATTACATCTATATTTAACTCAGCGGTGCCTTCGACAAGCCGGCAGAGGCTAGCTTATTTTTTCAGGTGCTTGTACTTTGGAGAACGGTGAGCCACAACCTTGGAGATTTCCACTCTGCAGAGCCACACTCACTCTGTAGCAGGGACTTCTGGGAAGGCAGCGTGTGTCTGCTGGGATTTGGCGATGGTTGCTGGACGATGATGAAACAATTAATCATAACATGGTCCGTTAGTCCTGCAGGGGAGGAGATGGTGTAGGACATGGAAGACGGCAGAATTTATATAAACACGTGGAGACTCCTAATTTACAGCAGCTCGTTAACACCTGTGAGGTCATCAAGTGTTCATCATGCTGCGGCTCTACTTCTTGTTCAAGCAGGCTACCTGTCATTCACGTTTACATTCATGTATTAACCCTGATGTGTTGCTCTCACTTTTTTTTCATACATTAAATATTTTCTCTTGCACAAACTGAACCACGGGTAAGTGGAAAACCCCATAACAGGATGTCAAAGTGGCTTTCGCACCAACTGATGTCAGATTCTTCAGAGTTTTTCCTCCTATTTTCTTGCAGTCACACTTTCTTCATATACACCACGAAGGCAGCAATACAGTTTTGTGTGCTTTGTTGTATACACACAGGGAAATATGATGAAGCTCAAAATATAAAACATTAGCAAGTCTTAAATACATGTACTTTATTTGTTTGCATCACCACTACATATGGATGACTTGCAGGCATGATAGTCCCCAAAGTCACCACCTGGCAACTACCAGTTGCTAGGAAAAAGTGAGGCTGCTGGCAGTTGGTAGGTAAAATTGTGTGCAAAGAGGATACTGTACGGTGCTGCGCCGAAAAGCTTGTGCAGTTGCTTTCGTTGCTAGTGATTGCTGCAGTTGTTATTGAAGACACTGACAAACATTTGCCATCTGGTTCCTATGCAGTAGTGAAACCATGAAGAGTGTCATACAAATCTCATTTGTGTTGCAGACAATTACTTCTTAATATCTGTACTTAAATCACGACTATTTCCCTTCAAAGTAAAAGCTGCTCCTTTTGAATTGTGTTAGTAACAGTGATGATGGGCAAGCAAAGAGAGTTCTGTCATAATGCTGTACTCAGAAATCTAGCAAGCTCAAAGGTTATATGCACCAATAAATGGGAATAGTTTTATCCCTGGTTTAAACCAATAAACTGGGACTGGTTTCTGAGACTTCCTTTCAATTCTGTTTTCTTGTAGTATAAAAATAGACAGCACGACCTTCCAAACAAACAGAGGTGTCAGCTGAGTCTGCGGTCTTTCACTTTAGTAAACATGGTCCTCACAAAGAAGCATGCTAACAAGAAAAGCCAAAGAGGTTTTCATGCTCCTTTATTAATTTCCTCTGCCTTGCTGTAACAGTTATGTTATAGAATGAGAATGGAGCAGAAAGATGGCAGGCAGGCAGGCAGAGGTAAAGGTGAAATAATGATTTGGGCAGAGAAGGAGAGAGCGAGAGCCGAGGAGTGGCAGCATGTTTGTACAGCTGAACACAAGCTGAAGAAGCCCAGGTCCCCTTCTCACACTCCATTAGGCCCTAAGCTCCACGGAGTGCTGCACTCAACACATAAACAGCCTCCTGGAAAAGCTCCAGGATGTATGGGAGAGGCAGGGGGACGCCAGCTAGCAAGAAACAACAACTGTCTTTTCCCATCAGTGCAATGCCTCCAAAGTACAGAAAGAGACTGCAGAGACAAGATGGACACGGGGGAGCCTGAATCAAGGCCAAAGGATTCAACAAGTCCTTTAACTAAATCATTCTATTGCTCAGTTGTTTGAAATTACCCATGCGAGGATTTCTGAAGCAACATATGGTTTCAAGTTTCAAAGAGTTATAAAATCTGTGTTTAGATGACAAAGGGGCAAATACACCCAACAAACAAATCTGACTTTTGACCAGCAGACTGGAGCTGCAGACAACAAGTGTCAACTTTCACTTGCTGTTAGGTTAAGCCACAGAAACTCTTTGGTCTATGAAAGAATCTGGTTTGGGTCAAATGTGATCCACTTAGAATATTGAAATGTTAGAAAACTCAATTTGCTAGGTTATTGGACTTCACTCAGTCATTACAGCCTGAGAAGATTAGAAGTTGAGAAGAGTTTATTGCAGGTCCTGCCCACTGTCTGTCAACGCGACTTTTTTTCACCTGTAGTCACTTGGAGTTACTATATATCTTTTACTTTCTATGGTCTCTCGCCCACATGTAGCTGCAAGTTGCTTGTAGGCAGTGCGTAGGTCAGTCCATCAAAAGATGAACATTAAAAAAATATGTTTATCTTCCGAGTTGTTTACAGATTGCACAGATTGTTTATTGTTGTTTTTTTAGGAACACAAATGACCACAAAATGAACCAAACAGAAGAAAATGAGAAAATGTTTTTTAAACACTTTGATAAGAAATAGTCATACACCGATTATGCGAATGCGGGCTAGAAGGTGATATCATAACCAGACATATGAGTTAAAGCTAAAGGCTGAGCTACAGTTTGGCTTCAACTGAGAGAGAAATGGAGGCCTCGTGTTCACTCACACAATGAACACAGCAGAAAGAAAGCGCCGTTCTGATGGTGCTGCACAGCAATAGGATACTGCGCACAGATTTTTGTTACAGTGAACAAGGCTAAATATAGCAACAGAACAATGTTAGTCATTTGGTACAATAGTGTGTATAATAGTATGTATAATGTATAACATGTGTTATTAGTTTTATATTTTATAATTACTTTTTATTTGTATTTTGACTTTAAAAAAACCCTAGTTTTAGTTTAAAGAGAAAATTTGCTTGTTTCAGTTTAGTTTTTACTGCTTAAAAAATATTTAGTTTTAATTTAGATTTTATTAGTTTCAGTGTAAGGTTTACTCTTTTACTGTATGAAGGATATTTACCAGAAACAGAACTGGGGTATGACAGAAAAAACCCCACAACTTTATCAATAATCGAGGGTTCATTAGGTAAGTCATAACATTTTTTTAACCAAATTAACAAGCATTAAAACTGAGAATATTACCTCTAGTTCCCAAAATACTTTGAGTTTTTTAAATTTGTATTTTAGTTTTTTTCAAATCTAGTTTTACTTTTTAGTTTAGATGTAGTTAACTATAATAACTTTGGTATAAATATTAAAGTTAAGGGTCAGAGTTCATTTGCAGTCATTTGTCTTTCCAGCTGGCAAATGTCCAGTGTCGTAGCTCTTTTTTTTGGTCTCTACCTTCCTGACGGATGTATCTGCCTGCGCATTTTAAAAATTTATTTTTCTATCGGTTTCTATTTAGTGTAGTGAATTCCTCTAACAAATGAAAAGTCCTGGTTCCATCGCAGAAAATCTACAATTCTGCCAAATCAAATATCCAGAGCTACCCACTGAGGTAATAGGGAGTTCTGAATATGTTGTGAATAAGGTAGTAGCAGAAAGTAACATTTCTTTCTATCTATATGTATTTGCTAGTCCAATTTAAATACTTTAAACAGAAATGAGTGGAGAGAACAGGAGAGTAATGATGCAGCGTGGGCCTCTGGACAGAGATGAATTGAAGATGCTGCAGACCCAGCCATCCAGGCTCCTTTAAGCTTTTTTTGTTAACAAAATCCAAGGGATTCATCATGTACTATTACATATACAAACACATGTATACACACAAGTGTATTTCACACAAAAGTACTCAAGGAAAAACACACTTGACCTGAGTGAATACATGCAGCGCGCGCACACACACACACACACACACACACACACACACACACACACACGCACGCACGCACGCACACACACACACACACACATATGACAGTGTCCTTGTGAAAACACGCATACTTCACATTACTGCGCACTTATAAACATGGCCCCTGTTCCATACACAAACACTTGCAACCCACCATAGTGGTTCTGTCAAAGTGGCAGGGCATATAAACCATGTGAGTTGCTGTAAACAAGCATAATGTTGCACTTATGAGCCACTCTGTGGAGTCAGCCTTTTGGGTGTTTGGGTTCTCCGAGCTGTTAAATTTCAAACTCAAGTCAGGATCTGACGTCCAACTGAGCAAGACAAAATTTCAAGATTACACCCAAGTCTCTCGTAAAAATGCTGATATATAATCAGTCTTTGGTCAGGGCTATCTCAGCACATACTTCAAATATACGGCAGGAAGTGTGATAAATTGGGGAGTGTTGATTTAAGCATTAACAGGAAAATCTTATCTTTTTTTTTTTTTTTTTTCTTAAATGACATCAGAAACAGCAGTATGCGACATTACGTGATGGCAGAGCTTCAGTTCATCCTTTGTCATTTTTTTTTTTTTTTTTTTTTTTTTTTTTTTAATAAATAGGACAGGGGGAATGAATGAGAGAGAGAGGGGGAGAGAAAGAAAGAAAACCCAAGGGGAGAAGAGACGGTGAGAAGGGGGGGGGAAGAGAGACAAAAAAAAACAAAAAAAAAAAAAACAAAAAAAAAACTCCTGGGTCACCTGTATGGAGAAAAAAAAAAAACAAACAAACAAACAAACAGAGGAGACAGCAAACAACAAAGAGCAACATAATAATAGAGAAAACAAAGCACCATCACAATAAACTAGCTAGTCATAGATATCAGTATTTACTAAGTAATAAACGATATTGTGCAGCACGCAAGATAGACAGCGCACAGTGTGCTTTGAGGCAGCAGCCAAGAAAGCTTTAGTCCGCGTCTGTGAATACCCATGTGTGCATACCTGTGTGGATCAGCATGCTTGCATTCCAAAGGTTTCTCCATGTAATGATCTGCTAGGGAGTGTGGGGGGGCCACAGCCCCGTCCTCCAGGGTGTGAAGCGGGTATGGAGGAGATCAAAACTCCAGACATCCAGAGGCCCCCAGAACACAAGAGACCATGGAAGACCAACAGAGGGGCAGCCGCGCCACTGTTCCAGTAAGAGCTGAGGAGAGTCCCAGATGAGGGCTCACTCAGCAGCCGCGGAGCAGAAGCCAGGGGGGGTTGCAGTGACGCGCCCGTGAGCTCCGCCGGCCCCCAGCTGCGCCTGAGTGACCGAGCCCTAGGCCGAGAGGCCGGGGGCACCCCACCTCCAAAGGGGCCCGAGCGAGCCCCAGGCCCCAGGCCCCGACAAGCGGCCGCCAAGGAGTGAGCCGGTGTGTACCCGGACGCCCACCCCCAGACACAAAGAACCACCAACACACCGACACCTGAGGGAGTCCGCCACCGGCAGGGGAAGTGGTGGTGGGTGGAGATAGGCCTCCAAACCTTGGAGGGCCTGAGGTGTCCCCAGAGAGGTGGCGTCTGATACCCAACCTGACATATAGACACAGACATACAGGCACACACAGACACAAACATCCATTCCCACCCTCATGCTCTCATATGCACTCACTCCACACTCAACCAACGTGGAGACAGACATAAAGAGACGCTGTACACACAATCACACTCCCCAAGCGTACTCTACAAACCGGGTCTAGGTACCCTTGCCCCTGGAGGGGGGAATTGCACCCAGACCCAGGTGGTGTTACCCTTTTCCCTGCGGTGGGGAGAGGCAGACCACCCCGACTCCGCAGCAGCAGGGAGGCCCCACACCCCAGACCGCAGTCGGACGGCCAACTCCTCCTACTAGCCCTCCCGCTCCAGCAGGCCGCAGAGAATGGGGGTGGGAGAAGACTCCAAACCTCCCTCCACCCGCTCATTGTAGTGTTGATGCATATGTGTTCTAAGGTGCAATTAAAACCCAGGAGGGCATGGAGCTACCTGCCAAGGAGCAGCAGGTAAGCGCATAGTCCCTCCTGCTAACCCTCAATGACTAAGTGTATTTAAAATTGAGAGGTGGGCAACGACGTCAGGGGTGAGGTATACACCCTGATGGTGATTTGGACTCCGTGATTGTGCCCACCCCCAAGATCCTATATGTATGTGTAATGAGAGTGTGAATAATGTGAATGTCTAAGTTGTGGGATAAAATTGAGGCAGAGGCAGCCAGAAGGGGACGGGGGGGGGGGGGGTAGCCTCCTCTGCACCCTGGTGACATACCCCCACTCCAAGGCCCTGCATGTGTGGGTGGTTGTGGAGGAGCGGGAAGAGGGAGGCAGCTGGAGATGGGGAGGGAAGGAAGGGAGGGGCAGGTAACCCCTCCCTGGGGCCAGCTCCCCCGCTGACCCCAGTAGGCACTCCCACCCTCCGCGACCCGCCAGGGAAGGGGGGCCCAGGCCCATCAGACCGGGGCCCAGTGCAGTAGCGCCCCCCGGCTCCACAGAGCCCTGGACAGTCCACCCAACCCCACCACAGAGAAAACTGCACCCACCCCACCAACCACACATCTTCCAGACTACATAAGACGGTAAACGCCCAGGCTGAGATCTTCCTCCACCTCTCCTGTATCTCCCCCTCCTGCAGAGAGTTCCTGAGAGAAGAAAGCTCCTGCCAGATGTGACCATCCCCCCCACCAGTTGAAGAGCCCCCCAGGCGGCTCGATGCACCGGCGGCACCCTGCTCCAGGGCCGGGCCCCCATGCACCCACCCGCCCACAACCCCGGCAACACACCAACCAGGACCCGAGCCCCCGAGGCCCGGCCCGGGCCCCCGCCCAGAGACGGAGCACCCCCAGAACCTCACGCCCATCCCGGACCCACCCAGGGGCAGCCAGGTTGCCAGGTCAGTAACCCACGTCCGTCAGCACAGACCCTCCCCTAGCCCCGCTGCACGCAGCTGCGAGGAAACAGTCACCTGAGAGCCAACAGAGCCCTCAACCGGACGTGACCGCTACCCCGGGTTGAGCCCCCCAAGGAAGATGCCTCCGGGGAACCCCCCGACGCCCTAAGCCTGTCCCTACCCCCTCACCAATCACAACAGTGAAGGCGGGACCAAACTATGACCCCCCACCCCCACTAGGTGATGGAGCTGATAAAAGGGGCCCAGAGCAATTGATCTGATGTGGTGGCAGAGGCTGTGTCAAGACTAATGTAATCTAATAGATAATTTCTATATTGGTTAGAATTAAGATTATTTTTATTTTTCCAGTTCATGAGGACTGTTTTCTTGGCTATGCATAGGGCAGTGAAGATCATATGGGCTATATTCTTTTCTGAAGTGACATTATCTAAGCTGCCCAACAAACACACTAAGGGGGAGGTTGGAATGTTACATTTCAGACATTTTGATAAATCTTCACATATCTCACGCCAAAACTTTTGCACTGGTGGACAGAACCAAAGAGCGTGGATGTAATTGTCTGGTGTATTGCCTTGACAGTGTGAGCAGTTGTTGGAAGATGTAAAGCCCATCTTGAACATCCGATGACCTGTATAGTGCACTCTATGAAGTATTTTGTATTGTATTAATTGCAGACTGGGATTTTTAATTAATTTAAAAGTTTTTAAGCAAATCTGAGACCAGAAGTTTTGGTCTAGGTTGACTGATAAATCTGCTTCCCACTTTGCAGTAGGAAGGGATATTGATTCATCTAATTTAGAAAGTGTTCTGTATATTTTAGATAATAATTTGGGGGATTTAAGAGTAAGAAAATGTGCCGCACTTAGTGGTGTTTGTAATTCAACTTGACTGAGGTTAAATTTCTTTTTTACTATGGATTTAATTTGTTGATATTCTAAAAACCTTGTCTTGTTGATCCCATATTGTTTAACTAGTCTGTCAAATGGAATAAATTCTGTTCCCTCTAATATATGTTCTAAGTATTTAATTCCTTTACAACTCCATTCTGGGAAATTAATCATATTATTGTTTTGTAATATGTCAGGGTTATTCCAGATAGGTGTACGTTTGCATGGGATTAATGAAGACTCCGTTATTTTTAGAAACTCCCACCATGCTGTTAGAGAAAAGCTGATGTTGATACTTTTAAAGCATTCATGTCTTTTGATGTTTGAGCTAATAAATGGTAGGTCTGAAATCTCTAGATCCTTGCATAGTGCCTGTTCAACATCTAGCCAGGGCTCAACTAAGAAGGTATGTTTTAACCATTCTGAGATGAACTGAAGCCTGTTGGCTAAGAAGTATTGGTGAAAATTAGGCAGATCTAATCCTCCTCTATCCTTGGTTCTTTGTAGCGTTTTTAAGCTAATACGCGGGGGTTTATCTTTCCAAAGGAATTTGGAAATATATGAATCCAGAGATCTGAACCAATCTTGTGATGGTTTGTTAGGGATCATCAAAAATAAGTAATTTATTTTTGGCAAGATCATCATTTTTATAGTGGCGACCCTTCCCATGAGTGATATGGGTAAAGATTTCCATCTAGTCAGATCGCCTTCTACTTTCTTTAGAAGTGGGATGTGGTTTAGTTTAGTTAAGTCTGAAAGCTTAGGAGAGATATTAATACCTAAATATTTAATATTTCCGGATTGCAGTGGGGCAGAGGAAGAATTATGGAAGGAGCAGTTAATGGGGAGAACTGTAGATTTTGGCCAGTTAATTGAATAATCTGAAACTCTTGAAAACCAGTTTATTAAAGTAATTACCTCAGAGAGGTTGGTTTGTGTGTTTTGCAGAAAAAGCAACACATCATCCGCATAGAGACTGATTTTATGTTCTATGTTCTTACATTTTATGCCCTTAATTGTTGTAGCCTGTCTAAATGCTGCTGCTAGAGGTTCGATAAAAATTGCAAAAAGTGAGGGGGAGAGTGGGCATCCCTGTCTGGTGCCCCTCAGGAGACAGAAGCTGGAGGATGTCTGGTCATTTGTCCTGATACGAGCCGTTGGGGAATTGTATAATATTCTTATCCAGTTTATGAAAGAGTTTCCAAAACCAAATTTGTGTAAAGTTGCAAATAAAAATTTCCAATTAACTCTGTCAAATGCTTTTTCTGCATCTAGAGATAATATTATGGCTTCGATGTTTTTATCGTATGAGTAGTCTATTAAATTAAGTAATCTACGAGTGTTTGTTGAGGAGTGCCGACCTTTTATGAAACCAGTTTGGTCAGGATGAATTAAGAGGGGGGTCATTTTCTCTAATCTCTTTGAGAGAGCTTTGCAGATTATTTTAAGGTCTACATTTAAAAGAGAAATTGGACGATAGCTTGAGGGAAATAAAGGGTCTTTGCCTGGTTTTAGCAGGAGACTAATGTTGGCAGAATTCATATTTGGTGGTAGTCTGCCCTTTTCCTCGATTTCCTGCAACATGCTGTGGAATACTGGTGCCAAAATTGTCCAGAATTCTTTGTAGAATTCTGCAGGGAAGCCGTCTGGACCTGGAGCCTTATTATTGGGCATACTTATCAGGGCTTCCTGGAGTTCACTTGGCGTCAGTGGCGAATCCAATTCCATTGCTTGACTGTCTAGTAATTTTGGAAGAGTTACGTTGTCAAGAAACAGATCAATTTCATTTTTAGATGGGTTTATTTGTGGTGAGTATAAAGTTTCATAGAAATCCCTAAAAATGTTGTTTATTCTTCCAGGATCATATATTGTGTTCCCCGATAAATCTTTAGCAGCACATATAGTTGTTTTTTCTTTATTTATTTTTAGCTGGTTAGCTAGAAATCGACCTGATTTGTTACTGTGTTCAAAATTCTGCAAGCGAAGTCTTTGTATAAGGAATTGTGTTTTTTTATTAATAGTTTCATTTAATTCTAGTTTTGTTTTGCATATTTTGTTCAATGTTTCCTGATCTTGGTGGGACGCGTTATCTTAACATCCCATTAAAGTATTTTACCATTTTTACCACACACTACATCCCAAAGCTCTGACATCAGAGCACAACCCATATCATAGTTTGTCAATGAAATCACAGTAAATAATGAATAAGCACAGGTATGAAAAAATTACGCTACAAGTGATTCTCATCACAAATGTTACTATGGAAACACACAAAAGTCACATGTGCTTTTAATTGCATTAAATGAATATTTTTTCTCCCCACTGTCACAGGATTGGATGCTCATAGAAACATTCCCTGTCCCCTAGGATCCCCTATCTCTTTTCTACCCTTGATTCTGCAGGATATTCAGGAGAGCAGATCTCTTAACAAGACCATCTCAATCACAGTTAATCTAAAGAAAGTTGGCTTAAGGGACAGGAGCTAAAACAGCTTCTTTCTGTAACAAGGCGCTGTTTAAGGTATATAAGAATGACTTTGAACTGTGAATCATGCAAAGCTACTCTAGAGTCCATGAATAAAAATACTGCATGGAGCTCAAAATGAGCATAATGAGTTCTCTTTAAGGCACCCAAGGAAAATCTGAGAGGTCACCAACAGATTATAAAATATGGATTTTTATAAAGATATATTGAGTTTTATATTATTTTCCCTTCTTTTCCACTTGAAATACTCTCATCCAAGACTCCTTAAATGAAACAGCTGCAGGGGAAAAATCCCTTTGGTTGCTCTAAACTTACAGTATATCCCGCAATGAGGCTATAACAGGGGCCACAGTAGACACTGGTTTATTTACAAGCCAAAAAAGGTGAAAAACCTCAGTTGTAAATTGTAGATTATGGATTTTAATTTCACACTGAGATTTGAAAATGCAGAAATAAATAGACTCCAATTGCTGCAGAAAAACCAGAAGAAACACTACATAAAATCCCGTCTGGAATACTTTGGAAGATAGTCAGAAAAAATATATGTTTATGCAATTTCTCGTAAATGAGCTAACACACGCAGAAACCCTGATGACCTGCGTTTCTTACTGTAAGTGTAATATTTCATGAGATGCATACATTTTTGGCCTGACTCTTTCTATGCTGGCCATGTTACAGCTCAATCAACCATCTTTTACTCTCCACCCAGATGCACCACTCTGCTTCTGGGTCAAGCGATGTGAGTGAACAGATAAGTTTGGGCGGGTACAGAGAGAGACTAAACACTCGCAGAGGGGCATGCCATTGTTTTGGAGATCTTCAGGAGGGTTTTTATGTATTCAGCTGCTCCCTGGCTGCTGCAGAGTGTCAGTGCTGGATCCCAGTTACACAATATTTCCTGCTATTCTGCACAATCAGGTCTACGCCACACAGGCAGCGATATAAGCCTGTCCCACTTGGTCTCCTCTGACCTATTTTCTCTGTTTGTGTATTTTGCTATTATTACTGTACTCCACAAAGTGTGCTTACTGATTTAATTCAAAAAGAGTATTTCTCTTTTATCCGAACGACAAAGAAAAGAATGTAGACAAAAATGACCAGAAGAAAGATGTGAGGTAAGAACATATTGCTTACTTAACAAGCACCTGCTGGTTGTGTCAAAACTTTTCTCAGTTTGTTGAGAAGTTTCAAAGAGTACTGTGGACCTTCATTTCTTTATTTTTGCAAGACTCTCAGAGCAGTAGTTTCTGAAGGTCTTACAAAGCTTTGCTTTCTGGATTCCTTTATCCACTATCTTATGTAAAACACGGTGGAGGCTCGATCATGGTTTCTGCCGCACCTCAGGCTTGAAAGCTTGCCTAACAGTTCAGGCTGTGTTGAAGGACAAAGGTGGTCATATCAGATATTGACTTTTAAGCTTGTTAAAATTGTACAAACTCTACATTTGTCATAAAATATGCCAATAAATTGCTACACTTATTCCCCATTTTCCTTGCAAAACACAAAGAAATGTGGAGGGACTCGAGACTTTTGCACGGTACTGCATCCCTAAGAGTTAAAACAACTGGTAGGTGACTGATTCATTTTGAACCATGATAACACCTGGTTTAACCTGGTGTTACTACACCTAATCAAACCTTCCCCATAGTGTGGATACAACAATACAAAACAGCTTATTATGGAAAACAAAGATGAGCGATCTTGTCCAACTAACAGGAACATCAAAGCAGAAAACAGCTCGTGCCATGTTTCGCTCCTTAAAGCCCAGACAAAGAATATATACAGCAAAAGGTCACTTTTTCATGTGACCAAGGCAGATTAAGGTACAATTTATTTTTCTTGCAAAGAAAAACAAAGTAATTAGGAGATCCAGGTGACAATGGTTAGTTGCTAAAAATCCTAAACAGACCGAGCACTTTGTTCACCACACTGGGTATCATATTTTAAGGCATCCCATTAAGAAACTGGCACCCTCTTAATCTTTACACATGTCACATCTTTTAGAAAACAAAAATCTATCATTAGATACGGGGCCCGTATTAACACCCCCCACAACAGGCTGATTTGTCGGGGGTGTACGTGCAGCCAAAGGCAGTTTTGTTTCCTGTTAGAGTCGAACAATGCCACCTTAAGACTGCAGAATGCAGTTGATTTGATAAATGTTGACCTTTTGGCATGTAGAATACATACATGTTGTAAATGTGTGCTTAGCATGCGAGGTATGCGTGCTGCAGCTCCTTCACTTGTAGTGAAACGGTGCTTAAAACACACCTGCACGTTTTGACCAATGAATCTACAAAAACCCACCAGACACAAGCAGATGTTTCTACTTTGTAGAGTCCCAAAGTTTCCTTTTAGGTGTCTTGATTGAAGCTTTATGATGAAGATGCTGGTGACCCCGTAGTTGACCTTGCAAACCCTTCACTACTGACACACAAACCTTCAGGATGCCTTTGCAACTCGAATCCGACTTGTCCAAGTCCAGAGCCAGACCCATGATGTGCGGCAGCACTGTGACGAGGAGAGCATCGCTCAAGCGTGACGGCCAAAGAGATGACTGTATTCCAGCGGCGTCGGCGGAGATTTTTAGACGGTGGAGCGAGGACCACACAGACGAAATGGCTCCTCTCCACCGGCTGACTGATGATTAAGCGAGACGTAGTGTATTTTCCTATGGTTCCATAAAGACACAAGCTGGGAGAGCTGTAAAAGACGGTGCCGAAAGACAATTGGGCTGAAAATAAATAAAGCAGAGTGGGAACCACTGTGGGCGACTGTTTCATTTTTTTATTGCTCACTTATTTTTTCAAATACCAAAGGTTGCTCGTCATCTTTTGTTAATGTAGCTGAGGTTTTTTTTCATTTAAGTAACGCCGCTAGTACGTGAACTTATGCCTCAGTAACTGAAATCAATTTGTTAAATGGTAGCATGAACAAGAAATAAATGGCTGTGCTTTAAAGATTATGAACTTTCCTTTACATACTCCAGCAATGATAGGTGCTGTGAGATATAATGCGCCCCTATGAGCCTGCTCCTTCCAGTTCTTCTTCAGATTAATGAGCCGTGTTGGGAAAAGTGTGCAGTGAGGCAGAGAGCATAAATAAGGTATTTAAGTAGGTAGCTATGGCGGCTGTTGGCTCAGCGGACTTCTCTGTCTACACACAGACAAAGACCAAGCTATGATTTACTGGTCCTACATTACAGCTCAGCTCATACAGATAAAAGGGAGACCCGAAGAATGCGGTCGCCGATTGCATGGGATCTTCCAAAGTCACATAAAGCCCCAGCTGTGTCGATGGAAAAGTTTCACCTCAATGTCACTTGAGCACTTGGACAAGTTGTGATGCTTGCCCAGACGGTATTTTCTTTTTTGTTTTCTGAAGTGCACCAGTAAAAACAAGGTCATGAATCCTGCAAAGTGGCTGCTTTGTTGGTCGGCTGATGTACACTTTCTGGGTCACAGTTTGGCCTCAGATGTAACCTAATATTAACCCGTATCTTTACTTTCAATTTCAATGCAGCTGTGAAACCTGAGCAAAAGATAAAAGAAGAAGAAAACATTTCCAGCTTGCTGATTCTCAGCTCTCCCCTCTACAAAATATTTCAACTCCAGTCAGTTTTGTGCTTATGATAAATGGTTCTTTCAGGACTTGAAAGGAAAAGCTTTCTTAGAGAGGAAGCCCTTAAAACAACTTTTGAAACGAAATTCTTCTTTGGCCAGATGTGTCTGCTGTCTTTTCAAAATAACGTTACAGTATTGATTTGCTGTGAAAAATATGTTGAAATGAAAACCTTGAGTAGCTGGAGTGTGTTTGATTTCATGTTTTATTTCATTCCATTCAGTAAAACATGAAATTATAGCCCTAACACACGCTGTGCTTTTGTTGTCTTGACATTGTGTATTGGCAGCAACAATTTGCAATACTAAGTCTGTAGTTGTGTTATTGTAATTGATTTTCCATTTCATTTTATAACTCTCTTATAGTTTGCTTAATTGTTTGTCTTCTGATATTAATTTCAATTCCCTTTTACATTTATATTAACTTATATTCCTGCTGCTTTGTTTAAATTGATTACATAAAATATATTTTATTTAAATTTTAAACAGACTAAATTAAGTATCTCTTTCCACTTTCTACTTTATCTTAAAGGGTGGTCTGCTCGCAGTATAATTACAGTATTTGAACCCCAGAAGGGGGTCTTATTTGCTGACCTGGAAAAATGAATGGAAATCGGAGAGACTGAGAAAATTTAAAACTGTTCTTTTCCTACATCAATATGAGAGATACAGGGAGAAGAATACAGTTGCAAAACTCCTCTAGATGATCTATTCAGCCCGAAGGTATGATGACTCACTTTGAACCTCAGACTTGTAAAAGCAGCACAGTGATAACAACGCAAACAGAAACATACGAGCGTGTCAGATTCCTCTGTGGACTCCAGGAGGAGGTGGAGGTGCAGAGAACAGTCGAGTTAATTTAGCATTAAGAGCAGGTCTCGTGTTAAGTAACCCTGAAACAGCGAGAGCAGATGTTCACAGCAGCTGGTTGCTGAATACTGCAGAGATGTTAAAGCTAGGAAGGGTGACTATACTGTAACCTACCACAGTGGACAGGAGTCACCGCACTTGATCCATGAATTTAGGAGCTGAACATTGAGTACCACCCACTGAATACCACACACAGCTGTGCTGCTGCTGGAGGAGGCAGACGCACTAACATGCCTTCAGCAGCAGAGCAATAACAGATGAAGATTCAGGAGTAAAAGCTCTTAATCTAGAGGTGTTATGTGCTGGTGTTGAACTTGTGTAACCTTTTACACAGAAGAAGAAGGGAAGTATTAAGTGGCCTAATCCCCTCTTCATATATATCACAGCCCAGCTGGTTTCTGAACACATGTCTACAAATCATCATCAGTAATTTATGAGGCCTGTGTCGCTCTGAGGACAAGAGGACCAACTTTTTCTTCTGTCCATTGCTAAATCTAGATTATTTGCTCCTGCTGAGCTGTGTAATCGTTTCTGTATTTTTATCTACATCATAATACTACCTGGGAGACTCTAATTGAGACTGGTCAAAATTGTTTTCTGCAGCCTGACAACAAAATGCTCAATGTGGGAATCCTCAATGCTTATTTATGTGGGAAAGTGGGAATTTTTGCCATCTTGCAAGAGTCGGATAAGAAAAAGAAAACTCCCTTATATCACTTCTTATAGTCCGAGTCTTCACATTAAATAAAACTCTGAACAGCAACCAGTTAGCTCGGTGTAATAAAATAATTAACTAGTCCTGCAGAGTACACGGGTCTGATGTATGAATCAGATATTGGCTTAAAAACTCGAATTATATATCATTACAGTGTACTAATGTCAGGGCAATCCATTTAACTCTATTGTTGTTTACTACACTAAAAGGTAGAATGTAGAAGTGCCATTTTTTCTGTTTTTCACAAAGCAAAGAATCCTATAAAAGTCTGGAAACAATTTTCTGTTGAAACATTCAAGCACATTCTGTAAATTTGAGCTTTTCTAAGTGTCAGAAAGAAGGATTATCCAGGCTGTGCCCATTGGCTAATGATGTGTGACTGAGCACATGGTTTCACAAACAGAGCTACCCCTCACTTGTCACATCTGGTTTCAAGTCCTAAGATGGCGATGGTGAAAGTGCTCATTTTGATGCTTCAAAAACCAGTGGATGACATCACCATGGCTACATTCATCTTTCATACTGTCTGTGGCAGCAGCACATAGTGTGAGTGCTAATGTGCTGCAGCACAGATGAGGCTAACAGCAAAATTACTCAGAGCAACTTGAAGTTATATGAGTCAAGCAGCTTAGTTTTGTAAACTTGTGGTCAGATATTTACATGCACTCATCATGAGCATGGATGTCATGGTAATTCGAGGCTTTGCGATTAATTTCTATTGTTTTTCCACAGTGGGATGATTGTACAGCAAACTTTTTTATTTCCCAAGAATTGGGTGCAAAACAGTGCAAAAGTTTTGGATTTACTCTCATCCCATGTGAAAAAATATACATACATTATCCTCAACTGTATATTTACAACAGTTGTTAATGGAAGTGCAAACTGAGTCAACACAACAAAAAAGCTTCAACAATACTTTCTCTCTCTTGTCAGAATGCTCGCTCTCACTTACCATAACACTTGATGGGAAGCTTTTATTTCACTTACAATAATATAACCTGCTGTTGCCAGATCCATTAATATTATTTCACTACATCTGTCTCCACTCCACTGTGTGTGTATTTAGAGGTAAACTTCCAACTTGCATTTGAGGTTTCAGAGCTGAAGACGTTAATCAAGACTTAAATCTGGCATGGGGAAAAGTTTCCTGTGATTCAGGCTGAACTAAATGATGCAAATATATTTTTCCACTTCGTCCCTAGTCCTCTTCTTCAACACACAGGAGCCGTGAAACGAAAAATTAAGCAAACAATTTATAATTTAGAAGCTCTAAAGGTGCTGCTAATATCTGCAACAGAATGTTATAGTTTTCATTTTGTAGTGTTTTTTGCTGTTTTGTCTGGTGATCTGCCTACAGAGTTAATTGGTTTGCAAGTTGATTGGTTTGCGCTACACATACACATTCGCAAATACATTATATGACCAACTGCTGGTGGTTTTTAAGTTTGTTTGGAAGTTTCTAAACCCTAACATGAAGGTTATTTTGTAGACATCACCAGGCAGCTGTTTCCACCTGCTTCCAGTCTTTGCACAAGATTAAATAATAGACTTTTGGCTATAACTTTACACCTTTTGTAGAGACCCGAGCATCATTTCTGTGTCCATCATTAAACTGTTGACAAGTGAACAATATCTGAATTGCTAAAAATGTCAAACCACGTCTCTAAAAATTAAAAGGTACTCCTGAGTTTTTACTACAGCAAGCCTATAACAAACTAAAATCATATCCAGTGTGCTACAGTATAACGGGTGCATCTGCTTTTAGTTACCTAAAACACAGCTTCAATTCTTGGCACTAATAAGACTGTAGGTGAACCTGTTCATAGTCAACCGACGTGTTGGCGATCGGCACCACAGAAAAAGAGCTCTGCCGAGCGAAGGAGGTCTTGATTAAGTAACTGAAATAACAACGGCGGGTCAAACAGATCTGTGTGTTGATAGATCACTTTAGCAGGAGCCATGAAAAATGAATATGGTGATGAATGCTGTTAAAAGTTTGGTATGATTGGTTGCAGATCGACTCTATTCTTACGAATGACCTCACTTTTTGGAGGGACAAATATTATCTTTGCAAAGTGGAAGGCTTACAGTGTTGGAGCAGAGAAGAGGCTGTTCTGCTAACAGGAAATCCTTTGTTCGCAGAGAAAGTCGAATGCTGAAAGAGTTTATGTTGACAAAACTATTGTGGCTGAACAGACTTTTACAGACATGTTTTGAAAGCTGATGTTCAGTTTAAAAAAGGTTTGGGTTATTTTATTGTGAATCCCTGCTGCTAGGATCGCCTCCATTTATTTTCACTTAAGCATTAACCTTTGCTCTACTGAAATTACACTATATTGTATTTAACAATATTCACCAGCTGTCCTCTAACACTAGGGACACAATTAACATCTAGAACATCTGATGATTTTAAAAAAAGTTGAAAGGATATAAGAATCTTTGCCTGCCATAAATAAAGAAAATCACTGAAACAGCAAATTAGTTTTAGGTTAAAACACTAAGAGATTTCCTTTTGCTAGTTTATTTGCATATTCTTTTTACCCACATCAGTTGTCAACCCTTCCCAGGTTTGTGAATACGATAACTCCAGTGGTGTAAGATTTTCAAATTCATAGCAGAGCTGCATCTGCTAAAAATCTTGGATGACTTTGAATCTCCTGCTAACTAACCGGAGATAGAAGTGGTGGACAAGCAGAGGAAGATGGCTGTAGTGATAGACGCAGCTGTTCCAAATGACAGCAACATCAGGGAGAAGGACACGAGAACATGGAGAAGTACCAAGGGCTGAGAGAAGAGCTCCATAAGATGTGAAAGGTGAAGGCAGCAGTGGTCCTAGTGGTAATCGGTGCACTCGGTGAAGTGACCCCCAAATTAAGCAAGTGGCTCCAGCAGATCCCAGGAACAACATCTGAGATCTCTGTCCAGAACAGCGCAGTCCTGGGAACAGCTAAGATACTGCGCAGGACCCTCAAGCTTCAGACCTCTGGTAGAGGACCCGAGCTTGAAGGATAGATAAGATAAGATAAGATAAGATAAGATAACCTTTATTAGTCCCACACGTGGGAAATTTGTTTTGTCACAGCAGGAAGTGGACAGTGCAAAAGTTATGACGCAAAAATTAGAATACAATAAGAATAAATACAGTACACAGCTGTACAGAATAGAATAAAATAATATACTATATACAGTAGAATAAAATAGAATAAAAATATACAATAAGATAAAAATAGAATACAAATACTATATACAACTGAGTAAAAATACAACGATGCCAGAAAAGATTATTGCACTTAGTGTTATTGCACATGTGTGGATGTGTGTGCTTGATCAGTTAAAGTCTTTGTTGTGGAGTCTGACAGCAGTGGGGAGGAAAGACCTGCAAAATCTCTCCGTCCCACACCGTGGGTGCCGCAGTCTCCCACTGAAGGAGCTGCTCAGTGCTGTCACAGTCTGCTGCATGGGGTGGGAGACGTTGTCCATCAGGGATGACAGCTTAGCCGCCATTCTCCTGTCACTCACCACCTCCACTGGGTCCAGAGGGCATCCTAGAACAGAGCTGGCCCTTCGGATCACCCTGTTCAGTCTCTTCCTGTCCCCAGCAGAGATGCTGCCGCCCCAGCAGACCACACCATAAAAGATAGCAGAAGCCACAACAGAGTCATAGAAGGTCTTCAGGAGTGGGCCCTCCACTCCAAATGACCTGAGTCTCCGCAGCAGGTACAGCCTGCTCTGCCCTTTCCTGTAGAGGGCGTCTGAGTTATGAGTCCAGTCCAGACTATTGTTCAGATGAACACCAAGGTACCTGTAGCTGTCCACAGCCTCAATGTCCATACCCTGGATGTTCAGTGGTTGCAGTGGAGAATGCTTGTGCCTGCGGAAGTCTACCACCAGTTCCTTGGTTTTACTGGCGTTGATCTGGAGGTAGTTCAGCTGGTACCAGTCCACAAACTCTTGAGTCAGTCCTCTGTACTCCTTGTCGTCCCCATCAGTGATGAGGCCGACTATTGCAGAGTCATCAGAGAACTTCTGCAGGAAGCACTGGGTGGAATTGTGGGAGAAGTCTGCAGTGTAGATGGTGAAGAGGAACGGAGCCAGAACCGTTCCCTGTGGGGCCCCCGTACTGCAGACGACCCTGTCCGACACACAGCCCTGAGTCCTCACATACTGTGGTCGGTCGGTGAGGCTGCCCGCAGGGCCGAGAGGGGATTTTTTTGTTTGACAGATTTTCTTTTTTTTACTCAAACCAGGTTGAGAGCCTTCTCCCTCAACCACACCACATCCAGTTTGCTAGAAAGGCTGACAAGACAAAATGTTCAACTATTTTTGACTCTCAGACTCATTATATTCACATTGGTACCACACTGTCATAACAGCAAAAAAGCACCACTTCTACCTTTATATCATAAAATCCCAAAGTTGAGTTCTTGGTTTCATTTTAATTTTCCTTAGTGTTAAATAGTGTGCATTATAGAGAAAACTCCAGTAAGTGAGGGGAGAAGTGGTCATTAAATTATCTTTTATGTCCAAAGCTCTGCAGCACACAAGAAGTGCATTATTTAAGACACAGAAATAGCCAAAGCACCCAGACATTTAATTCATGCAATTATACTGAGCTTAAACTCTTCCAAATGCATAAAGTGCCTTTACGTAGTTTCATGTGTGGGCTTCTTTGTACGACTTATTTTCACTCACATAACGATAGTCCTATTAAGTTGCTAAAATTCAGGAATAACCTGTAACTTCCATTAAATAAGAGGG
The DNA here is from genome assembly GCF_057381915.1 of Diplotaxodon limnothrissa. NCBI lineage: Eukaryota > Metazoa > Chordata > Actinopteri > Cichliformes > Cichlidae > Diplotaxodon > Diplotaxodon limnothrissa. The sequence goes on along the minus strand of NC_140597.1, from coordinate 40,001,684 downwards.
ACATCACGTAAATTACACAACTTGGTATTTCCTTAATGGTTCACTACCTTATTGGATTTATAATTGCATGAAGTAAAACAAGTCTATTAACACTGCTACCCTGCTGTTCTCATCTAAAACAAAATGCCATCACTGGTGGCTTTAACTTTTAATTGCCTTGTAATCCTGCTTTCTGGATTCAAAAAGATAAACTACAGAGTTGTAAGCTGTAAGAGGGGAACACACGCTGCACCGGATTAATTCAAGAAGACATGCTGCAACACGAGGCTCTATGAAGTTCAAAGCATAATATTTGATATATTTTGTTGAGAGCCACAGGGCAGCATATTTAATCTTTGGGAGAAGGAGATAAACAATATGTAATGCAGCAGCATATTTAATCTTTGGGAGAAGGAGATAAACAATATGTAATGCAGCCACATGAGGGGGCCAGAGTACTCTGATTGGTTAGCTCTCTGGTAAGACCAGAAATGCCCTTTGTGCCAACAATATTTAACTTGACATGTTGGGTGTAAGAAAACCGTCTGGCACATTTAGTATTTTGTCTGAAGTGGGAAACTGTTCACAACTGTTTTGCACACATTATTTTAATCATGTGCATGATGATTCTTCTGCAGAATGTACTGAGATGCAGAAACGACTCAAAGAAATATCACTGCTTGGTGATATGTGATACATGATGGGGGTGGGGGTCTGACAGGAGAGGGGAAAAGCTGCTTTCCAGTCCAGAAACTGAAAACCACTTCACAACTGAAAGTCTTTTACGATCAGCAAAGTTTGGAATTCAAAAACTTTATTTTCTTATTATCTAAATAGACTGGAGTCACTGAATGTTATTTTTAACTATTTTAAGTTGGAGAATGTGGTTTTATTTATGCTCATATCGTAGTGCAGTGATGGGTAAATATTTCCCTGTGGTTCAAACCTGGCTATCTCTATGTAAGTATCACATAAATATCTGACCAGACAGTGAAAGCTGAAGAGTTTCCAGAACAACATTTCTTTAATTTTTCATAAATCTTCTGCACAAAAGCATTTGTGAGTGCATAACCTCGGAGCTGAATTTCTGTCATGGATATGAAAGAGGCTATTGGACTGTTGCTTATCCACAAACCATTTTATCATGAGAACTGGTCGGAGTAAAGAATCTAATACAAAGAATCCTTCAAGAATGAAGTAAAACAGTATGTGTGGGATATTCAGTAACTCAGTCTCTCTGTTTTGTCCCACAGCTGTTTTTGCACCTTTTTGTTTCCTTTTACAATGTGTGGCTCTATGATTTCATGGGCTTATTTTTCATTTGTCTTTTTAAGACTTTGGTAAGAATAGCTAATGAAAACAAACAAATAACAAAACATTAGTGAGGGGTTTTTTTGGAGCAAAAACTAGCGCCACACCAAGCTAGTTAAGATATTTTCCCAAAGCCACAACAACATTTTCAGTTCCCAATAACAGAAGCTGGCCACTGTTATTTCTGAATATGAAATAATCATCTGTAGCTCTACTAGACCGCCCTTATTAATGGATATACAGGAAAATACTAAAAAGAGAAAGATAGAAACATCTCCTCCACTCCATCTGTGAACCATTTTCTACCCCACACTCCCAACACAGTACATTAGTACCAGAGTCGTTTTACTGCTAATGCAGACTGAATTCTACTGTTCATGTTATTGTCAGGCAGTTCTACCACGAATATTACTAGCACTACTGCCCCCACTAATACAGTTTCACAACACACAGATGGTAATAGTACAATAGTGCACTTGTACAACTGCTATAGAAACACAGAACTACAACAGTTACTGCCTAAACTATTACTTGCTGATCATTACACAGAAAAAGAAAATCTATTCCATTCCAAAACGACATTAGAAATTAACTACTTAAATATTTATGCACTTTATTTAAGCAGTGGCAGTTTCAGATAATCAGAAAACAGAGACAAAAGAGGGAGACGATTTTAATAGACGATTAAATCCAACCCATAAAATGTGCTGCATGTCATGTGAGCCATCTCCATGCCACTCTGCACTGCACAATTATTCCGTCTAATCACGCAGAAACGCCAGAACAGTAACCTCAAAAACTACATTTTCTGAGAGGAGTGATATCAAAGTGCACAGAAGCACTTAACTTCTACACAGAAACGGAGCAGAAACCATCTCTGGTTTGCATACAAATACATCTGATCCAGACACGAATGATCAGATAAAGCAATGATCTGCAGATTAAGACAAAGGATTTAAGAACTATCCCCAAATGAGACAGTTTCAAAGCTTCCTCATCGCAGAATGGCCTCGGGCAAAGTGTTGTGTGGAGATGAGAGAGAGAGAGAGATGCAGAGGAATGTGCAACAATGAAGCCATTTGATTTATTATCTGTTGCAATCTGTATTATTAGCCAAGACGGTTAAAACTCCAAAAAATCTCATATTTAGCATTAATAAGCAGTAAAAATTGAATGGCGTTTACATCACGTACATCAGGACACTACATAGTAAGGTCAAGTCCTTATATAAAGAAACTCAGTGATTCTCACAGAGCAAGGATATGGTGACTGAGAGTGGGGTGTGTGAAAGGGAAGGAAATCTCAGCAGGACCAAGCTAGTCATAATTAATTCATACTTAATAAAATGCATATTTGCATAAGATAATAATGTGATGCACTGTGGCTGTAAGTGTTTACATATTTCTATAGGAATGTCTGGACATTTTAGAACAGCTGTTCCATTGTGTAACAATGACACTCACTAAGACAAAGATCTTCTTTTAAGCAGATGTACCGAATTCTTAATAAAGGTTAATAACCTTAAACCATTGCAACACCACTCTCATATATATTCAGAAATTATAAACCTGCAGGAAGAAGAGCAGAAACTGCAAGAAACAGCTGCCTCTTTCCAAAAATAAAAACATTCAACCAACAATGAAACAAACTTTTAAAAATCCAGGAGTAGAACAGTTTGACCTCTAAGAAGTGGGTTCAATTCGCCACTTTGGACCTTGTAGAGATTAAACTAATGAGATAAGATGTGATGATTATTGAGTGTGACAGGTGTCTGTGGGCAAGTTTTACTTTCACTGGATAGAGCCTGTCAAAGAGCTTCTCCCTGTTATATTATCAGCTATGCAGCTAGCAGCTGACCATAAGAAACAGCGGTTATCAATATTCTCATCTAGTGTGAAAAGTGTGCATGTGTGAATGTATTCCTTCCAGTGTATATTACTGTGAACAGTTATAATCTCTCCTATAAATTATGTAGGAGGCAGAGAAGGAAGATTTACAATGCTGTGGAAAGTAGTTGCCCTCTTTCTGATTGTTTGTTTTTTTGATTTACTTTTTAAAAAAACTTAAATATTTCAGATCATCACCTCATGCCACAATCTAAAAAAGATCAAGAACAGCTTAATGACATCTATCAGTCTAGAAAGGGTGGCAGAACCTTTTCTAAGGCTTTGGGACTTCAGCGAACCACGGTGAGTGCCACATTGACCACAAATGGAGAAAACTTGGAACGGTGCTGAATCTTCCCAGAAGCTGCCAGCCAATCAAAATTGCACCAAAAGTGCATCAACGATTCATCTAGGAGGTAACAAAAGAAGCCAGAACATAATCTAGAGAACGGCAGCTTGCCTCAGTGAGGTCAGTGTTCATGATTGAACACTAAGAAAGAGACTATACAAAAATGGCATCCATGGGAGAGCTCCAAGGGGAAAGCCACTAGTGATCTAAAAGACCACAAAGGCTTGTCTCATATTTTCCTCAAGACTTTTGGGGAATATTCTGTGAATTGCTAAAAAATCCTGGAAGAGAATGCACAACACTGTACAATAAACTTTAAATCATGTTATGATATAATACGGTGATGAAAGATGTTATACTTTGTGATGTGAAGCATGTTCTCATTATGGAAGAAATGTGTGTGTGTGTGTGTGTGCGCGCATCTGCAAAACATCTGTAAACTCCTCGAGACCATCAAGCTGGGGACAATCAAGCTTGGCAAAACATCTCAGGGCCCCCGAAGGTTCTTATCCATGTCCATGTGACGATGTGTTGCCTGGCAACAACCTGGCAATAACCCGTTTTAAACTTTTTATACAACTACAGCACTTTACGAAAGCATCCTACAATTTTAATTTCACAACAGTAAAATGGATTGAATATACATACCTAGCAACCACATCTACAACCCTGATTTTTTTTATATATATCAAGGTTTAAGTATATTAGTTTCCCAACAGCAAAACCAGGTTGGACATTACTGCATCATGGACATATACTAATCTGTTTAATACATAAAAAATATTTTCAGCCATTCACTTGTAGTTATCCATGCATGCATATCTAAACCCTTAAACTTTGATTTTTATTTCCTTTTTCTGTTGATTTGATGGTCTCCCTTTGTTTTTATGATGGATAAAACATTAATATATGGAAGAAAAGTAACTGCCCACTATTTTGATAATCAATAAATTTATTTTACTTATTATATTGTATTTATTTATTTATTTGAGCATTAGTTTTATCTTCTCAAATTTTAACTCAGGATTTCATTGGTTGACTATAAACTAAACATCCATAAATTAATTATTAAATACATACACAATAAAGCAAGATGACACTTTGAAATGACCCTAGGTAACAGTCATGATACCTGGGACATTTAAAAGTGCCATCTTGGTTCATTATATATGTATTTATTTATTAATTTACACCCCTTTCATAGATACCCAACTGATCTGTAAAATGAGCAAACAGATTAATTTTTCATGCAAACAATCAATCTTGGTTAACAACATTCAAAAGAGAGAGTTTAATAAAATGTTACCATGATTATTAGTAGATGAGATCTTGTAGCTGAGAGTGACTCATCTCAGTGTATTAGTATAAGGTAATGTTTAGAAATAGAAAGGCGCTCTGGAGCCAAAGCGTCTTTGAAATTAAAATCTGATCTTTTGGAAAATCTCTGAACTCGGCTAAAATGGCAGTAATAATATCTGACTGTTATTCTGAAATGAATCCCTGCTTGCATGTGCTTTCGAAATAAAGAGAAAACTGCAGTGAGAGAAACACGCTGCTTCCCTGAGTACTACCTGATGTGAAGTAGCTTTATATCCACTGGAACTGAAGGCCTGTATTTACCATAAAGTACTTTTGATACTTAAACCATTTTTTATTCATTTGTAATCTTAGAAGCACTGTAACTTTCTGACCTCGGTAACAAAAAAAAAAAAGCTTCATTTGAGGTCATTAAATGCTTTCATTGTAACAGCCACATCTTCTGCACTGCAAGCATTTGTTTAATTAAGCCACAGCTTTAGACCCAGTGTTAATGTAATTACTGTACTTGGTCCTGAAAGCTCATTTTTATAGGTTTTTTTTTAGAAACCACCTACAATAGATAACTTTGACTTAGGCTGCACATTACAGTTTTCAACACTGCCCATGTTTAACATCAAGGGAAAAAGGAGTGAGCGTGCCTGAACACCGGATTACAGCCCAAAGACATTTTATTATACTCAGAAAGATATTTTTACAGATCAAACATTTAACAGACATTATTGAATGTAGAACAAATTAAACATCACAGCATTAGAAAATGCTCCTTGATCTTTTATATTTGCCTCTGGTGTCTCCATTAGCAGTTAAATACTGCTGGTTAAATAATTTTTCATCTCGTCTTGTTATGCTTGTTATGTATATATACAGTACATATTTTGAAGGGAATTTCCAGATAATGAAAATTCCCCTCCTTTTTATTATGGCTAAAATAAACTTTCTCTTCAACATGCTGGCCTTATGTCCCATCTAGTATACCATAGCAAAGAGGGTACAGTGCATTACAGTGCAGATTGTCTGTTAAGTATAAGAAGTATTTGGAAGCTGCTACCCAGTGTAAGGACACAGAAGATGGTGTGAATACACAGCTACTTCTCTGTGTCAGCTTTACTATCACCTGCAATGGAAAATACAGAGCTTATCAGCACTTTCCTCCAGCTGCCTTGCAGTCAAGTACACTCTGTAAGATAGACTCCTGTGTACTAACAGTTTGAGGATATTCATCAGTGCAAAAAGCTGTTCAGTTCTTTACCCGAGCGATAGTATTTTTTTCCTCCTCTGAGCTTCTATTGTTGTGATAAGTGTGAGCAGATAAGTGAAACTTATTTGCATCAACACACTTGATATTTTGATAGAGAGCCATTTTTCTTTTGTCTTTAGTCTCCAGGAGGATTACGTTTCAAGGAATTTTCATGAAACACCATTTAAGCGGGGCCGATAAGGCCTCCTTTGGACAGAGATAAGAGCCTATCCACACACATTATTGATCTTCCTCTGACCTGTTTGTGGAAGAAAAGCTGAAGGGGTGAATCATTGTCAGGCTGAGAGCTGTACACAAGAGAATACGTGAAGAGAAGGCGGAAGTACATAGCTTACATACAAAGAGGGAGAGACAATGGAGTAAAAGACACAGCACAGGTCGTAGGAGATCACTTGTTCCATGTACTTTTGTGAAATGTTAAGAACCTTAAGCTTTAATAATAAGTTAAGTTTTTCATATAGATTAATTTAAAAAAAAGAAGCTGCTTGATTTGACTTAACATGATTAAACTACACATAAAGCAGCAACCAAATCTGGAAATTCCCAAAACTGCAGTTCCTGTAGTCATCACTTGAGGCAAATCAAACCATACAGAGTCCAATGTTAAAATATTTCTATATTTTACAGCATTATAAAAATATTTACTGCCTGGTGGTAAAAGCATTTGGCCTCTGTGGTTTCCCCATTCACAATAACTACACTGTGGGTGATTAACGTTTTGTATCTCATCCATTTGGACACTAGTTAGTGGTCCATTGTGCCAACATAAAGAAATGCAGCTGATCACTATCTGCCTGATCTCACTCTCAGTTATACAAATCACTCTCCACTGTACTTTTACTGTTTCTGCGTTCTATGCAGTTAATTGTAGTAATAGGCCGTCCAGCAAGCCCGTGTTACAGTTTAGGTGAATTACATTTTTGTAGTGTTCGCGCCTCAAGGCACTTTAGATTGTAAGACCCACAACAATAAGAGGGAAACGCAAACAATCAGATGGGCAAAAACTTGGTGACAGTGGAAAGAAAACTATTTTAAAAGGAAGACACTTGGGAGAACCAGGTTCAGAGAAGGACATATCAAATGTTATCAAATACGATCACAACAACATAGCAAGTAATTCTTCACATATGAGAATCTGGAAAGAGTAAATAGTTGTCAGTTTTTTGTAAAGGCTAAAACCCCAGACACACTAACCTGATTGGTCACTACTGGGAACCTTTAGTTAATAATTTAAAAAAGAAGTGTATTCCCTAGATGACTGGTTTCTGCCAATTTATTGACATCGGGGGGAAAGAAATCAGTAATTTACAATAATCAGCGAATGTTGTCTGTTTCTGTTGCACTTTTTTGAAGGAGTAGGTAACAGTTAATGGATTATTTTGCTCTGGCACTGAACATATTTTGATGAGAAACTACAGAATTATGTTACAATTATGTTTAAATGGGAAAAAAATGTCTAATAATTTTTATATTTTTTACAAATAGTTGAAGAAAAACTTTGAACAGAGAGAAGAAACACTTGCAATACAGAATACAAATGCGAGAAATTGGAAGTAGACACCCTGCAGTTTTTTAATACATCAGTGTGGTTCTTTGTGGCTTTTCAATGTCGCCTGACCATCGTGTTTAATTATACATAATAGTGTCGGATTAGCTGTCTCTCCTGGGAAACATGTCGGAGTTGACAGCAACCGCTGCGATGCCACTGGCACATATTCAGTCCTGTTTTCCACTTTATACGCCTAAAAACTTTTAAAAAATCTCACCAGTACTGGAAAAGTTATGCTAAACCTTCCATGTCCCAAGCCTGTCTTAAGTGTGCCTCAAGCTCATTGCACAAAGCAGTGAAACTGGCCCATGGTAATCGCTGAAGCTGAGAGAAAGCGTTGTCGTGTCGTGGCATGCCAACAGTGCACCCTTGCTGCGTGCTAGATGGCAGGCGCACACTGGGGGCCGATGCACATGACCTTCTGCTATCAGAGCAGACACGCTCATTCATCACCGCAACCTTGAATCATTGTTTTACTCAGCTTGAGCCCTTATGCTTCTGCTCACGCAAAAAATAAGTGCATTTTGGTTTGAGGGTAGAGCAGAGTCAAGCAGCAGAACAACAGAGAGGCTCTCACGCTCCCTCAGTGTACAACTTCTGTTAGTGAAATCTCTCCATACCGTGTCCACAAAATGTGCTTTGCCTTTTTCTCCCGCATTTTCTATTTTTAATGAGGCTTTCTTTATCTCTCTGCACCCTGAAACAGAGAACCATTACACCTAGGAGGCCCCTTTTTGCATTGTTTTGAGGAGATTGGATTATTTATGATGCAGCAGGGTTACAGCTCATAAACCTCATGAGGAGCCTTTGGTTGTGTGTGTGTCTGTGTGTGTCTGTGAGCTGAAGACAAAAGACTTGGAAGGGTCTTTAGAGGTACAAGCTGGCAGATCACCCACTGTTTTATAGATCTGCTGTAGAGTGGTAAAGCAAAGAGGAACAAAACAGAGCTGATAGTGAGGACAGGCCAGTGATGTATTATAAGAAGTAGATGGAAACGAGGCTTAGTGTGTAAACACTTAAATGCACATCTGCTATTTGAGAAAAGCATGATTGTTTAGTAGCTAAAATTACTTTGTGCAGGAATGGAGAGCTGCTCTTCAATTATACTCTCAAATACTGCACAGGCCAGTTTTTACCTCAAGAAACAAGTTTATAGAGACGAGGCTGTGCCAGTAGACGTCTACTAATGGCCTACCAACCAAGGCGATTTTGCTTTTTTGTTTGTACTGAATCAATATTATTATTATCAAAAATACTATATTATATGTAATCTCTATACTAGTGTATCTCATCCTCTAAACACTTTGTTTCACTATCCATGTTTTTCAGTGTCTGTTGGGATGGAGGGCATGATTTAGAATATAGTAGGTACAGCTGAGCCATTTTTACACATATGAAAACAGATTCCGTGAGTACTACAACTATAGGTGAGAATAAAAAATATTAGGCCTTATATGACATTTAAAGCTTTTGCCAAATATTTTTCCATGTGCTTTTTTAAAAACATAACCATGATTGTTTATAAAGAAACCACAAAGAATTTCTATTTGCACACAAGAACAGAAAAAACATGAAAAACTAATGTTTTTGTTCAGTCATTGTACAAACCACTGTTTTGCATTAACGTGCTTTTACTGTATAATGCTGAACACTTGTAAAATGTTAAAACTGTTATCTTCTAATTTACACACAGTATAAAAACCGACGTAAAGGTGAGCTGTCACTTGAGAAAGCGTCATGTCAAAAACAAAAGGAATCAGTTTAGACTTAAGAAAAAGAATTATTGACGCTCACAAAGCAGGAGATTGATATATAAAGTGAACACAAGGTTTCCAAGTGTCAAGAACTGAAGTGCAAAGTACCAAGAAATTCAAAGAAAGCCATTTCCCTTCCTACCTGGCAGAGGTAGGAAGGGAAAGATTTCAAAGACTCTGGAGAGAAAACTAGTGAGACATGTGTCTGAAGTCCCCAGAACAACTGCAACGACACTAGTACATGATTTAGCCAAGTCGAGAATTGTCTTCCCAAAGAAGAGTATCACCAGAACCTTGCACAGGAATGGACTGTGAGCCTGCAGACCATGAAAAACTCCACTCGACTCCACCCATGCAGAAGAGACACCATTAAACCAGAGCGAAGTACGCTAATGATAACCTGGAGAAAACTTATGGATACTGGAAGGATGTTCTTTGATCAGAGGTTGATGAAACTAAAGCTTTTGGCTGTAGAGATGCTGCCTATGTCTGGGCATGTCTTCCAGCACAACAGCGACCCAAAACATACGTCACTCATGGTGAAAAACTACCTGAAGAAGACCAAGGTGAATTAATTAATGAATTGACTGGCCTGCATAAAACCCTGACTTGAAAATAATAAAATAATGAATAATTATTTTGACCCTAGTTTTTGTAGTTTTGTGAAATAATGTGCAAGGTAAATTAATGTAAGCAACCAAAATAACATTAGGATGTTTGGAAAAGCTGGAAAAGACTAATATTTGCTGCATTAACATCCTCTATCACCTGTTCCATGGCTACATAGAGCCCGTTTGGTCAAAAAGACCTCTGTGAAGCTGAATGCAAAAACAGCTGTGGGCTTCAGTGTCGCACAAGGCTTAACCCACTAGGATTTTGGAGTCAGTTGCCATTTTAAACAAAGCTCAGCCATTAAGAGGTAATGAAGTGACACTGGCTCGTTCGTAGAAAGTGAACGTCCTGTTTTCTTTTCTGTCACGATGTATGAGCAAATTACTGGCTGGACTTCCACAATAGCCCATTGTGGAAATGACTGTCTAAATAAGCAGTGCATCTTTAACAAAGTTCATGCCAAACAGAGTAAAATTCAATGTTACACAGATGCACAAATCATCTTATACTTGTGAAAGCAGTTTTCTATCAGTATTTTAATAGATGTTTATGGCTACAAAAATGAGAATGAAAACAAATCTCCACTGTCACATGTTCAAGTTCTGGCTTCATGGGTTGTGATGTCTCATTTTTGTTACTGAGTGAGCACATTACATATTCAAACACCCCTTGTGATTACTATATGTATATAGAGATGTCGACACTGCAAATCTCTACTAATTTATACACATTATCTACAGAAGTCTTCAGGAAGTTCATTATTTTCCTGTCATCCTCCACCCGGAGCCCTTTTCTACTTAAAATGAAACACTTTAGCCCACTATAGCACTGAGACATGGCAGGCTGCAGATGTAGTTTGAACTAGCCTTTATCATTTAAAGGCATGTCGAATAGTATGTCAAATGGTAATCAACAACAACAACATGGTTCTGTCACGGCTTTGGGGAAACTGACAAGCAGAATGAAGCAAATTTTAACAGCTAGGTGATTAATAGCCTGTGAATGGGTACCTCAGCATCAGCAGAGTGGATGCAAAATGATTGTGCTCTCTCGCCCATTCTTCCAGAGTGACAGGCTTCAGCCAATCACACACAGTTCCTGTAAAGCGCGCCAGTTTGTACATGGGAATCACTCAAACCATCACTGCGGGAAAATGCAGGAATGATATTCAAGGTTGCACTTGGGCATGTAAAATGGAAAGGTTTGGTGCCTGTTGGGATAGCAGAAGCTGTGGAGGGAGTAGAGAGAAAGTGCAGAAGAGAGAGGGGGGTGATGGATAGTCCAACTTCCTGCAGCAGAAAGGTTTGATTAATGGCCGTCCACTCGGCAAAACACACCAGCTGTGAGGGGAGATAAGTACCAATACAAAGAGCCAATTCCTGTCTCTACTGTAATAATTAACCTTAGAGACTAAAATGCATAGAAAGTATAGATCCCTTTAAAACAGCCCGGCTTCCTCTATTGCACAATAACTCCATCCAGGGAAAGGAAACAACAAAAACAAAAAAGGAACTAGTTAAATCCTGGCGCTAAAACAGGGATTCAGGGCCTAAGGCTTTTTTATGGCTGAGTGAGCTGTTCCCAAAGATGTATGAGCAAATTACTGGCTGGACTTATATGAAAAGAGGAAGTCCATTGTGGAAATGACTGTCAACACTCGGCTGCCAAGCTCATCCCCCAGCGCAGAATGGGTATCCAAACAGTCTTCGGTGAGATATATGGAGTGGAATAATTGCTTGTTGCGTAGTGGGCAGGAAGGGATACAAATAAACTAACTTTTTAGGTTTTGGAAGCTGCGATTGGCTCCACTGTTTGTAAAAGTTCAGCTCCAGCTGGAGGAGCTCTAGAGCGAGATGTGTGTGAGGGGAGGGTGGGTGAAAACATGCTGCGCAGTGTTGCTCTCTGTGGGGTGACATTTTAACTAAAACATTTGATCAGCCTGAAGAAAGTACAAGCAACTTTGAGCAGAAAATCAGAAAGCATTCCACCTGCCTGAACTACTCACTGTGAACATACATAATTACTCTTCATGCCTCATGTTCCCAGTGGTTCTAAACCCATAAGCTCCTGAGCCTCCCCACACTGAAGTTATTCTTTGATAACAGCTAATGACTGAAGCGGCGAATTCTTCAACCATAATATTATCTGAGGCCGAGCTGATTAGAAACATGTGCCTGAGTGTTTGAGTGTCAGAACAATTTATGGTTCTCTCACTGATGACCTTTCCGCGCTGTACAGCACAGTACACCCATACCTTACATCAGCCATGCCAACACCCCACTGAGAGCGTGTTTCACTTACTTTCTGCATGGATTGGTAACTCTGTTATTTTAGGGTGAGTAACTGTAATAATCTATTACATAAGAAAGACGTCAGTTAACTTTATGTTAATTGGGGTTAACTGTTCTGAAAAAAAAAAAATCAATGAAATGTTGGTAAAATGTCTTTCAGGAGCCATTAATCCATTTAGAAGAACTTCTTTGGAGGGTTTTTCTCCTCTGATGGTCTTATTGCAGCTACAGAGCATTTTTCAATCCTGTGACAAATAAAAGTCTTGTAACTCTTTGGATAACAGCAAACAGAAGAGTAACAGTTGGTATTACATTCTATCCATCCACAGTTGTGTATTCCTGTCATCATAACAGTCTGATTTTATTTCTTGTCTTTCTTGGTCCCCACAAACAGAAGGTTTGAATAATGCGGGGGAGGCCTTCTGTGCCCATGCAGGCTTGTACATTCACTGACTTCATCCTTTATCACATAAAACTTTGGCACACAGAGTTTTTGCAGTTCTAGCAGGCTTTAAAGTCAATATTTGGCATGGCCACCTTTATTCTTCCACAAAGCCTAAACTCTGAGGCAAGCATTCTTCTAATTTTAAAAGTTATCTTCAAGAATCCAGGCCTCTTGCAGGACCTTCACAACTCTTCTTGGGATGTTGACAGCTACTTTTTCTATTGTCTGTCAACAGCTTTAGTAATGTTGTGGTCTGGGTTCTGAGGAGGCCAATCCATGACTGTCCCCATGAGTTTGAAGACGTTTTTGAGGCTCAAAATGACGCTGAGGGCCATCCATAACTCTGACACTGTTTTAGAAACTCATTCTTGTGCATGCAGCTACCTGATAACATCTGTATGTACTAATGACAAGTTCAACCAAAATTCTCCAGTTTGGAGTTATTGTTCCATTAAAAACCCATTGCCATTGATTTCTAGTCTGGTTGTTGTATAATTTGGCATACATCAGCATTGACCAATAACAGTTTACTTAATTACATCAGCAGAAATGGAGTGCTTAGATTAGTGCTTAGAGTATTTAAGATCTAACCATACATTCATCCAGTGCTTTACTGTATACACTTTGATCCCCAGTTAGGCTAACATGCATGTATTTGGACTGCAAAATAAAGCCGGAGTACTCAAAGGAAAGCTATGTAAGCACAGGGAGAACATGGAAGCAGCCAACCCAACCCAACGACCTAAAGTATCTGCCACCAGAAACCACAGGTCACCAAGTGTTCTTACCCTGAAAGGGAGTAAGGTGTATTTGTCTTCTAAAAGGTCTTATTAAGCACCATTCCAGTGCTGTCAAATTAATCTCAATGAAGCCATTTTTTCCTTCCCGGAATAGAAACAGCAAAGCCAGCTGGATAATTAGAAATAAATGCTGCAATCTGTTTCATCAAATACACTCCTTCCAAACCAATAATGGATATTTAAACATGCTTGAAGTTAAGGTTTATACATCTGTGTTACTATCAGTATTAGAACTCATGATTTGAGGTGATAACAGCATCAGCATTATTGTTAAAACAGACAAATAGTTTTTGGCACTTAAAGAAAATGTTTGACAAAGCAATGGAAATGTTTCTGCTGTGATTAAGGACTAAGCAGATGACATTTGGACAGGAGCTTTTACTAGTTAATAAAGATGATGGCTAGTAGCTTATTGGCAGAAAGAAAATGGAAAGCCTTTATTACAGCAATGTCAGAGCACTTTTGAAGCGTATAATTTTAGTACTTGTAAGTGCATTTTTACATTGTTTTACTGGGACTTTTGCTTCCAGCACAAATGAAACTGCACTAGCATGAACAACAGATGGTGACAGTAATACCACCAAAAAAAGAAACGCAGTACTGCACCAACCAAACCAAAGGGACAGACTGGGAAATGACTATGAATGCTGTACGTGTACGTTTGCTTCATTCATCCTGGCCGCTGTTTACATCCCGCCAGACGCGGATGCGCAAGCAGCTCAGTGCGCACTCGCAGAGCAGATTCTCCACATGGAGCGGACATACCCGGACTCTCTCATCATTGCTCTTGGGGACTTTAACAAAGCCAATCTGAGCCATGAGCTTCCGAAATACAAGCAGTATATTAAATGCCCGACCAGAGAGGAGAGGACATTGGACCACTGCTACAGCACGATCAGCGGGGCCTATCGCGCGGTGCCGCGCGCTTCACTCGGACTTTCTGACCACATCATGATCCACCTGATCCCCACGTACAGACAGAGGCTGAAGCTCTCCAAACCTGTCGTGAGGACCAAAAAACTGTGGAGCAACGAGGCTGTGGAGGAGCTTCGCACGTGTTTGGAGACCACAGACTGGGACACAATGAAGGCTGCTTCTAACAGCTTGGACGAGTTTACGGACACTGTCACCTCCTATATCCACTTCTGTGAGGACAGCATTGTGCCATCACGCACCAGGGTGAGTTATAACAATGACAAACCCTGGTTTACTCCTAAACTCAAAAAGCTGTGGCTGGAAAAGAGTAAGGCGTTCAGAAGCGGAGACAGGGACTGCTACAGAGAGGCCAAGTACAGGTTCACTAAAGAAGTGGACATTGCTAAACACCAGCACTCTGAGAAGATGCAGCAGCAGATCTCAGAGAATGACTCGGCCTCTGTGTGGAAAGGTTTTAGGAATATTACAAATTACAAGCCTAAAACCCCCCACTCCACTGATGACTTGCTCTTAGCCAACACCCTTAACGACTTCTACTGTCGTTTTGACGAGCCATCAGGCAGCCTTCACACCTCCAACGACCCCAACAATAGAGGCACTTTGGACACTCATTCCCCCACCTCTCCCCCCTCCATAGAGCCATCACCACCTTCAAACTGTTCACCTGCAACACCCGCCCCCTCACCCCACACAAAAGAGGATTTCACACCACCTCCTCCGACCACAACTCTTCATATTCATGAAGCAGATGTGAGGAAGCAGTTTAGGAGTCTGAATGCTCGGAAAGCTCCCGGCCCAGACGGTGTGTCTCCTGCCACCCTCAGACACTGTGCAAACGAGCTGGCCCCAGTGTTTTCTGGCATCTTCAACTCCTCACTGCAGGCATGTCATGTGCCTGCCTGCTTCAAGTCCTCTACCATAATCCCTGTCCCCAAGAAACCTAGGATCACTGGACTAAATGACTACAGACCCGTGGCTCTGACATCTGTGGTCATGAAGTCATTTGAGCGCCTAGTTCTCTCCCATCTCAAGACCCTCACGGCCCCCCTCCTGGACCCCCTGCAGTTTGCATATAGAGCCAACAGGTCTGTAGACGACGCCATCAACATGGCCCTACACTTCATCCTGGAGCATCTGGACTCCCCAGGAACCTACGCCAGGATCCTGTTTGTGGACTTCAGCTCTGCCTTCAACACCATCCTTCCAAACCATCTCCGAGACAAGCTTTCCCAGATGAATGTGCCTGATCCCATCTGCCGGTGGATCACTGACTTCCTGACGGACAGGAAGCAGCATGTGAGGCTGGGGAAGAATGTCTCGGACTCCCGGACCATCAGCACCGGCTCCCCTCAGGGCTGTGTTCTTTCTCCTCTGCTCTTCTCCCTGTACACTAACTGCTGCACCTCCACCCACCAGTCTGTCAAGCTAATCAAGTTTGCAGATGACACCACCGTTATTGGACTCATCTCGGACGGGGATGAGTCTGCCTACAGGAGGGAGGTTGAACGTCTGGTGTCCTGGTGCAGCCACAACAACCTGGTGCTGAATGCCCAGAAGACAGTGGAGATTATTGTGGACTTCAGGAAGCACACAGCCCCACTCCCCCCCATCATCCTGACTGACACCCCCATCACCTCTGTGGACTCATTCCGCTTCCTGGGTACCACCATCACCCAGGACCTGAAGTGGGAGCCCACCATCACCTCCGTCATCAAGAAAGCCCAGCAGAGGATGTACTTCCTGAGGCAGCTGAAGAAATTCAACCTGCCAACACGGACGATGATGCAGTTCTACACCGCAATCATCGAGTCCATCCTCACCTCCTCCATCACCGTGTGGTACGCTGGAGCCACTATCAGGGACAAACAGAGACTGCAGCGTGTTGTGCGCTCTGCTGAGAAGGTGATTGGCTGCAGACTCCCATCTCTGCAGGACCTGTACACCTCCAGGACACTGCGGCGTGCAGCCCGGATCTCAGCTGACCCTTCTCACCCTGGACACAGTCTGTTTGACCTGCTCCCCTCAGGCAGGAGGCTCCGGTCCATTCGCACCAGAACCTCTCGCCACAAGAACAGTTTCTTCCCCTCTGCTGTTGGACACATGAACAATAACCACATGACTGTCCCCGCCACTAACACATGACCCTACGCTGTGTCACTGCATCATTTCATGTTTGGCACTGATCACCACCTGCACTCATGTATATATCTTTCTACGTAGCACTCATAATTCTTATTCTCATGTATATATCTCATGTATATCTCATGCACATATCTTTCTTTCTACATAGCACTTTAATTCTTATTGTCTGCACTGAAGCACCGCAGCAATTTCCTAATGTTGTAAACCTCAACATCTGGCAATAAACCCATTCTGATTCTGATTCTGAAATACTGTGTGCTTTGGTGAGTGAAAACAGAAGGAGACAATTACTGCTCAATAGGGCTAATATTTTTTGGGGGTCCACTTTAAGAGTATCCATTCATGTTTAGTTCATGGAATAAAAGCAAGAAATCAAAACACAGCTGAACAGCTCAAAAAATATGTTTCATATGGCAACAACGTAGCTTTTTAAACAAAGGAATACTTCTGATATGAGATCTTGTGGAGTGGTCAGCAGAAAGGAGGAAAGATGATTGCGGTTTTTACATTTGAGGCTATCTGGCTCTAACATATGCCAGCTAAACCACAGGGAGATGAGGACGTAAAACAGAACCATGTGTGTATTGTGAAATCGAATGTTTGAAGTGCCGGAGACCTCTCGCGTCTGCTCTCAAAGCCTGACCTTTACGGTGCCCCACCAACTGTTCCATGTACGCCCGGTTCTCTCTGCGTTTATAGAGATAATCACCTCACTAACATGTTTCTGACCCTCCCCACACACAGTGGCACACCCATGTGATAAATGATAGACATTATTTCACTTCATAAGCGTGCCAAGAGACTTGTGGTGATGTGGGGTGAGGGGTGTCTTGGAGACTTGTTTTACTTATTCATGTCTTTATTGTGGTTTCTCACACCTCAAACTGGGAAGTGAGAGTTACTGTGGTATGGGGGGGGGGGGGGGGGGGTTATCTTGGCACTTAATTTTTCTTTTCAGTCATTTTTTATTAATGAGAGCATCTAAACAGCTGCCTTAGCAGGAGGCGAATAGATTTCGGCAATGCCCAAGCAACTTTCAATACCATTATATACACGAGGCAAATGGAGATAGAGGAATGGTATTAGAAAGTAAAAATAGTACACCACTTTCTCCCAAAGAGAAAAATGCCCTGTAAGAAAGCAGGTATGTATATATACAAATATATCCATGTAGATAAACCCATATGTACATGCACATACACACATATATCTATATGCGTATATTTAGCTGAGACCACTGTTACCTTCACCCTCCACATCTTCTCTGCTCTTCTCTGAGCACTCGGTACTTCTCAAGCTTCTCATGTGCCTTCTAGCAAATGGATAATGTAGTGGTAATACTACACACCTTTGGAGCGGGAGTTCCAAGTTCGATTCCCATCTGGGGGGTGTGGCGTCTGAATCCAGTAAGGGTCCTAGGCTAGACCCCCCCCCCATGCTAACCAAGCCTGCCGCAGACATGAGGGAGAGAGAGGAACATGAAGTCATACCAACTCGGACATCGCCCGGATCAACAAGGTTCGCATCAGGTGTTAAGGAACCAGGGCACCCTGATGAGAAGTGGGCTACTGGAACAAGAAGGCATCGGTGGGCAAGAGACGAACACAGAGCGCTGTTGGAATATATGTGTATATATAACAGGTGTAGTGGTTATTCAACCATGTTTGATCATGGCTGATGTGGATGTGAGGAGTTCTTTTGGAGGGGCTGAGAAAAGTCATAGCCTCTAACAGTACAGCTGTGGCTCCGTGCAGAGATGTCCCTTTGTTTGTTTAAAGGGCAGGAGAATCGATGGCCCCGTTTTTTGAGGCATGGCTTTGACCTCTCGCAGTGGCACCTGTATCAATCACGGGTCGGCTTCGTTCTCTGCCTCACTGCTCGTCACATTTGTCTCTCGCGATCGAGACCGCGGACGGAGGCTGTCCATCTACTCTCAAATGTCAGTCTACACTTCATGCCAGCTGTCAGCTGACAGAGTAATACATAAAGAGCTTCAAAATGAGATGAAAACAACTCGGGAAGCAAAATCTATTAAAGGGGGAAAAAGTGATTATAGAGAAAGATTTAAGTGTTTGCTGTAAGGCTGCAAAGCCAGGGAAGGAAAAATGAGAAGCCAAGTCTCTCTTCGTTGAATACACATAAAGAAAGTAATTCAATAATATTCTGACAGCTATTTCTGCAGAAGTTCAAATATTATAAAGTTATATTTATTCAGATGTGGTATTGTTTGGTGTCTATTATCTTGGGAAATGCAGGCTGAAATGAATGTATTATGCAGAATAGAAAATCCAAATTCCACTTGTTTTTATTGATCTGTGTTTCTTACAAAGGTTGGAGCACCTGCATAATATTCAGCAGGCACCCCCTAAGCTTGATTGTACTCCACAAATTTAGATATTTCTTGACACATTAATTTAGTCTATTCAATATCCAATTAGAGTAGCTGTATTTTAGACAGAAAATATCTTTGCCAACATCAAGTGGAAAGAAACAACACAATAAAACTCGTCGAAGCTGATTTTGTTTTCCATTTTTCATGTCCTCCGAGATTTTAATGGAGCTGACCAGAGGGGAGAGTTCCTGGGAAGAACAAGAGAGGCAGACAAACATACTGTACATGTAAATGAAAACATCAAAGTGCAAAAGTTCTCCCAAACTTTCTCATCTCACTTTCAGGCTGCATAGAATTTAAAAGCTGTTGAATATGTATTACCATATGTAAGCGCCCATTTCACAGACCCTCAAGAAAACAAAGTCAGAGCAGACAAAGCTATCCAAGGGGCATTTTGAGGGAGCTCCATGCTAACTCGTCGTGGTAACAACCAGTTCTCTGTTTTGATGGATTGGACCGCAGTTAATCTGTATGTATGGCCGATGCTTTTGAGGCCACATTGTAATCATCCAGCCAGTTCTCAGCGATCCAGGACTGCTGTCTTGGGATGAAAGAGAGGGATGATTCCCATTATGGAGTAATTAGTCTTGTTGTCACCAACGGACCTTGACAGTGAATCCACTTGCTGGGGCTCTGAAGGGATTTGGGTGTTTGCTACGGCTGAATCATAATCAGTATCGCCTTGACTTGCCAAGGACGGCGTGCTCAAATGAAACTTTGTGCTTCTAATGCACAGAAGCACAGGCATCATGGATGCCAGCTATAACGAGGGCTCTGAGCTTTGTCATTTTATTTTTCTCTCTAGTGGTGTTTTGGCTTGGAAGTATAAGAAACGTTGGCAGATTGACACTTAATGTTTGTCGAAAGCTGCCAGAAATGACACTTTAACCATCTTTAATTTAGTTTGTCGTGTTATTATGTTGAAAGGTTTGATGACAGGATGCATCTGCTTTCATAAATTACTGGCAGGGACAGAATCTGCTCTTCTGCATGGTCCATCAGTTATGATAGCTTCAATATGTTTGATAGAGCCGGATGTGACAGGCAGGGGCTCAGCCATCAATTAATTACAGTTGTGATGAGGACAGAATACATTCACGAGTTGCGTTTTCCCCTCATCCTGTGCAAACATCTGCATGAAATGGCTGTTTGAATTATTTTCCAAGGCTGAGCCAGTGACCACAGTGACACAAAAATGGCTGCTTATGTGTTCCCTGGGTTTGGGTGTCTTTCTTCTGCAGAGGGATGGTGGTGCTTGAACCTATTTATTTATAATCTGGTCAAGGTTGTAGGTTATTTGGAATACACAGTGAATTTGTAAGCGTGCTCACGCAGAGATTTTATGGTACCTTATTTTAATTAAGAGAGACATAATATCAACCAAAAAATAATAAAAAATACACATTACATAAAAGCTATAAACTGATTCGCATGTCATTGAGTGAAATAAGTATTTGATTTTGAAGCAAAACACAACTTGTACTTGGTGAAGAAATGTTTCTTTTAGTTCATCAGCAGGTTTGGACATTCTGACTCACTAATCTCCACACAAACTGTAAATCCTAAGGGTCCCAGGCTGTCACTTGGCCCCTCGAACCTTCAGCTCCTATCACAGAGATAGGACTGCGGTCTGGAGCCTGGCTAGGTCACTTGTTCAGCGAGTGCTTTGTTGCCTTGGAGGTAGTTTTGGGTCATTGTTGTGCTGGACGACCCATAAATGATGTAGCTTCAGTGTTCTGGCTTCTGGAAGAAGCTTCTGGTTTTAACGAGTCAGAGCTTTTTAAAAGTGGTCCAACTACAGTGTGGTTTGTAGCCAGTATGAAGATATGGAGATGCTTTAAAATGAATACAGCTCAAAAATAATTTTGCTTGTTTCTTTACAATAATTACAAAGTCCTATAAACCCATTAAACCCAAAAAAGTCTATCAAGCTCGCTGCCCGCAAATGTCTCATATCAGTGCTGTGATGAAAATAATGAGGCTAATACGACTAATGAAAACAGTTACCCATATCCCAGCTGCACTTCATTTCATTAAGAAAGAAATATACCCCAACTATCATTTCAGTGTCGTCAATATAAACCACCAAAAAAGCTCGATAAACCGACAAAGTCTATTCATTCACTACATCCCCTTTCTCTGCTTCAAGTCATGAAACCTTGGAGTGATAGATTATTTCACATCTGGCATGCATAAGACACACGATAGAGCCAGACGGCTCTACAAAGCTTTATCAAAGCTGCTAATTTTACCACAATTATACTCTGAAAATCAGGCTAAGTTGACTGTTTTGCTTAAGTTAATGCCTCTTATAAGAACTGTCTTCTGTGTTTGGTTGCTTATCCCTCAAGTCTCCAGGGATCAAATCAGCTCCAGACCCTTGTGTTTTTCTTTCACTTCTTCAGTCTCTTTGTTGTGTGTCTGTCAAGTGCCAGGGAAATGCCAAATGCTGATGTCTCCGTTTCCCTAGATGTATAATTTACTCAAACTTTTACCATTTTTCAAAGAATTGCTGAAATCTTAAAGGAAATCTCAAAATGATTTTCTGCGACTTCTTTTAATCTAAGTTAAATTCTCTGCATCGTTTAAACCTTATACATTATATTTTGCGGCCTTGCTATTCCTTCAGCCTCAGAATCTCTTTCACTTGGGTTCATTTTCAGCACTGCTTTCACTGAAGGCACCAGCTCTTGCCTGTAAATGGCTGTAATTGCCACATTTAAGGTGGAGAGTTATATTTGAAATTATGCCTCACAGAGGATGAAGTCAATTTCCCCACAGGGTAATCACGGAGTGCAGATAAGGATTTTTGCAGTGGGAATACTTTACAGCTAATGTACTGTAGGCTCCACTTTCACCTATCCAATTCTAGCATTGATTTCTACTTAATTATTTCTCTCCTATGAGACTGAATCCATCTGAACCTTAATCAGTGCAAAGCACGTGCAAATAGACACATTATAACACTGAGATATCCACAAGAGAAATTATGATGTCAGTTGAAAATATTAAACATTTTTGATCTGCATGTTTGAATCAGAGATGTTTCTGAGAGCAGAAAGTGTTTGTTGTGTGAAAGGATCCACAAAATGCACCAAAGAGTAGCTTGTGGAAAATGCCGAAGAGGATCTCTTATTGTCATTTCAATCAAAAAAGCTAGTTATCTTATTTTGGTCCTTTATATAGCTCATGGTCTGACATGAGTACATTCTGCTCCCATCTCTTCAAGGCCCTACTCCTTAAAACCCCAATTTTAATCTGATGGACGGGCTTTGAGAACATGTTTGCATTTGTCAGGCGGAACCACTTAGCATAAAATTAGAGCTCAGTGAAACAGTTAATGTTAAATTTCCCAGGCTAAACACTAGGGATGGGTACCGGTGTCCGGTGCCATGATGGCACCGGTTCTGACATAAACGGTAGTAACCAGACCGAAAAGCAGCGCACATTTCGGTGCTTTATTTCGGTGCTTTTTTTTCCTGAGCTGTGATACACTTCTAGCCAATCATTTTACGTTTCCGAGGATAGTAGGCGGGGCCAGGTACGTACGTTCTGTTAGAGCAGAGCTACAGGTTTAAAATGCCCAAGGCGAAGCGGTCAAAAGTCTGGCTGTACTTCACAGCAAAATATGCAAACTCAGCAGCAACAAGTGCTTTAAGCTGATACTGTGATACTGTCAAAGGAGGTAACACCAAGAATCCGATTAAACAGCTGGCGACGCATAGCGGTTTTTTTAAAAGCCCAGAAATGCGCCGTATTTGATAGCTTGCTGCGAGACCTCACACTGTGCACGTCGGGTGGGTTGCCAGTTATCGGACCCGGAGTTAGCAACATCCCCCAAAAACCCGAAGAATAGAGTCCTGGCCCCTAGCCCTGCCAGTGTAGCAGAAATGATGAGGATGATGATGCAGCAGCAGCCGTTCTTCTCTGCGTGAGTAGCTAATTTACGTTGAGTAGGCTAACCACGTTATTACATTAATGCATGTAAGGTGAACTAGCAAACATCATCATAGCTACATGCGGCTGTCTTCTTGTTTGATGGCAGATACTCCCTGCACCCTGGCCAAAAAGGCTAAAATGACCAAAGAAAAAGTGGGAAACAGCTAAACATGAGAGGTTTTGGACAAAGTTTGTGTTTTTTCCATTGTTTAAGCACTGCTTCCAGCCAAGAGTGATGCCATATATGCCACATAGCTGCAGAAAAGGCTAACATTGTTATCTTTTTTACAAAAAACCAGCTGAACATGAGAGGTTTTTGGACCAATTTTGTGTTCTCCATTCTTTAAGCACCGGTTCGAGCACCGTTTAAGCACCGGCACCGTTTCAAAAGTACCGATTTGGCACCGGTATCGGATAAAACCTAAACGATACCTATCCCTACTAAACACGGTTTCTTGTTTGAAAATTGCAACTTGTCAAATCCATCTATACACGTTTGGACCAGAATCCAACTTTTTTTGCTATTTACCTACTTACTGTGACATAAAAGCAGATTTAGCCTTTCAATCACAAGGCCATGCATATACAAGTCCATAAAAGTAGGTGGAAAACTTGCTAAATGCTAACAGAAGAATTAAACTTTTCGGCTGGTGCCAAATGAGTGCACTGTTGGTAATGTCAATATCTACTTAAGTACCTGTTTGGATCATTAAACTTAAAGAAGGCTCTTAGTCTTCTGTTATTCTCTAAATGTCTGTCTTTTTATCTCCTTAATCAAATCACATCTCGGAGCACTTGTGAGTTGAATTGTTTTTCTCCCCTCGGCAGAGTCAAGACATCCCCTTGCATGTACTGACAGATTGAGTCAGAGCCAGTCATTTACCTGATTGTTTGCTCACTTACTGACTGAAAAGGCAGGAATCTGGTTAGAAAGCTGGCCAAGTAGGAAGCAGGGATCCAACTGGATGCAACAAATGGAAACAGCTACTGAGCTAAAACGAAACGAAAGCTAATGCTACACGAGAGACTCTACGAAAAACAGCCACATGTTGAAAAACCACAGAAGCTGTTTAATTTAGATCATAAGTTTAATTCTTAGGTGATGTGTTAACAAATAAAGCTAAATACTGTTTAAAATGATTTATTGTTATCATTGTAATCCGACTGGTCGCTACAGCTAGAAAAGCACTATATAAAAATGTGAGTACATTACGTTATCGTTGGCATAAACACCATTATGAGAAATGATGCCTGTAAAATGATTTGATTTGTGTATTATCTCAGATAAACAGGTATATAAATGCAGCCTCAGGGTTTGTGACCTCTTTGCTGTCAACATCTTGCTCAAAGGTTCTGGCGTGGTCCTGTATCTGTGGATATTTTGATTATTCAGCAAATGATTCCAACTTTTAAACTGACATTAAATGAAGTCACTATCCTGCTATATCTGAAAAAGAAAAAGAAATCTGTAAAATCTTGAAAATATGACTTATGTAAGCCTGCAGACCAGGACCACCCGACGTAGGAACAGTTTCTTTCCCCTCGCTATCTCCCTCCTAAACAGTTGACCTGTCACACTGCCAGACTGCAACTGCACCTTATTCTGTAGTATCCATTCATTTCTGTATTTTATGTATATAAGTTTAGATTGGTTATTATTGGTTGGTTGGTATATGTTTATAAAATTGGAGTTTGGCTTTCTCTTTGACTCCACTCACTTGAGATCTTGTTGAAATGGAGGCGTGTGCCTGGCAGTTTATGCATTTCCTGACCATCCTTGCAAAGCTATTGGTTAATATTATGGAAGTTGTTTCCATATAAATTATTATGTGTAATAACGTTGAGAATTTGAAAACACATCTCTTCTTTGTAAAGGTTAAAACAGGTACTGGAAACACTGACTAGAGATTTTGGTCCACATTGATATGATAGCTTCAACATACCTCAGTTGTAATAAGTTGTTATTTGAATTACTGTTGCTTTCCTATCTGCCTAGTTCCTTTGACTCCTGGCATCAATGCATTTCCATCCAGAGAACAACCACTCACTTTCTCTTTTACAGATGATTCTCTGTAAACCCTAAAGATGTCTGTGTGGCAAAATCCCAGTAGATTATCAGTTTGCAGCCCACTTCTCATAAACAACCACACTATGTTCAGTCACTTCAATCACCCATTTCTCCCATTCTTATTTTGGTTTGAACTTCAGCAGGTGGTCTTAAACATGTCTACATGTGTAAAAGCACTCAGCTCCTGCCAGCTCTTTGGCTGTTAGATATTTGCATTAATGGACAATTGAACAGTTGGTTCTAACAAAGTGACTGTTTGGTTATGATTATAAGACTACCAAGGTTTAATTACAGGTTGGAATAACTTTTGAGGAACAGGAGGCCATTTGTAACTACCTACAAGACCTGAAGATAAGACCAGAAATCGTAGTCCCACACAGAGTTCCCAAATGTAATTAGCAAAATAGCTTTTTCAGGAGGCTAATTTCTTTGCTTACTTTGAGTCTCACATAAACAGATGTTTTAAAATGACTTTTGCATAATCACGTTTGCTGGAAAGCTGCAGGGAACACGTGCTAATTGGCCTGATATTCACAATTTTGCCAGTTTCTCCAATCCTCTGGAGAGTACAGTGCTAACATGACCTGAAATTAACTCTGGGCTGTAATCGTTTCCTTGTTTTCCTTCTTGAAAAAACAAAAACAAAAGATATAAACTTTTGTGATCACTTCTTTGTAAACAGCCAATGTCTTGCTGAGGCTGATGAAGTGCTGTCTCTTCACATGAGACTAAATTCAAGAGACAACCTTGGAAACTGTCCGTATCTGAAAAACACTACAGAGACGTGATGCTAATGCTGTTGGATTCCATCCTGCTTGACAGTAATGATTTTAATATGCAATGATCAAAATAAACTGATGAAGAAAAGAGCCCAGAGTTAAAATACTGAGCTTTTCTTAATTATTCTGAGACCTATAGAAAATATAGGAAAAAAACTAATTTCACATGGCTTTGTCTAATATGCGGCAGTGCTTTTCTTTGAAGTTAATTTTCAAGGATCTAGTCAATCAATTCTATAGCATGCAGCAGTAATTGTAACTGAATGGCACCACAGGATATGAAGCCTGCTTTGAGCTGATGTATTGTATTTCAGCATATCAATCATTGTCACAGCAGTTCTTTCTGCTGAAACCGCCCGTACAGTCGGAGGCACGGCAGCCTTGAGGTGACATGAAGGGCTGAGTTACTTTTCCATCCTTTCATTATGTTTACTTGATCCCCATCAAAAGTCCAGCTGCACTGAAAAAATGTCCTGCTTGTCAGATATTTCACGGCCATGACAGCAAGTTTCTAACTTAGATTTATGACTCCCCTTAATAACAAAACAATGAAGCCTGCCGGATGAATCAATACGGTTTGCTCAAACCACTTGAATTCATTGCATGAGGGTCATTGATTCCCGATAGAAGTAGCTCCTGCCTGTAGCCCTCACCTAGCTCTCTAATTGTCCCTCTAGATACTACTTAATAAGCACAGCAATCTGTCTTTTTAAATTGGTTTAGCGACACAGCCGAAACATAAATGCGTCACCCCAGAAGCCATCCACATTTATACATCAACGTGCCCATCAAGGGTTCACTGACAAATGGCAACGTCCTGTTGGATAACTCACTGGACTAGTGAGGTGCAGGTGATGAGGACTGATAGTGACACGTCAATGGTTTTTTCTTTACTGCCCGTCAGCTCCTGATAAAATGTACAAAGACACAAAGAATTGTAAAGTAAATATCCTGTGAAAGCAGCATTAACTAAGATCATTACTGAGCTGCTCAATGAAGCTTTGAAATGGTTTCATTTTTGGAGATAAATGAAACCATTTATCTCCAAATGGAGATAAATGGAGATAAATAATAACTTCTCAGCAGAGAACAAACTGAAGAAATCTTTCAGTCCTTGTGAAAGTTACGCTGTTGTCACATACAAGTGTTAAAGAACTATATTATCAGGGCTTTTATGTAGTTATTAGTATGCTCTAAAAATAACAGCAAAGTGAAATGTTTTTGGAGCGTCAGGCTTTCGAGTTCAAAACAGCAATGAGACAAAAGGAGAGACTAACTTTATTTTGTGCCATTTATCTGCAAAGTGCATAACACTTATAAATAATAACCTGCGTAATTACAGCACCACAACAAAATTACTTTTACAAAAAGAAAAAAGTAAGGTGAGATTGATATCACTGTTTTATTTGCTTTAAATGTGGAACTTTGTAAAAGTTGTTATATTTACAATTCATCTTAAAGTCGCTCCAGACGCTGTCCTTGAGTTTGACTTATATGTTTTTTAAAAAAACAACCTGGCATAAAAAAAAATTCTAGGAATTTGTTTAGTTGCTTAAGCACCTGTGATCTATAAATCTCAAATTACTTTAAATTGATACCATACACCCTGGAGTTCTTCTTATTTAATGCCAGTACAAATTGGAGTTTAATCAGTAAAATCTGCAAAGCAAACTAAATTGCCAAGCAAAGCCAGATAGCCACTTGTGGAGTGTGTCACTGCTGCAGTAAATGAGCTGATGCTGAAAGACAGAACTGCAAAGATGACCTCGAGTTTAGACAAGAGACTGTTTATAAAAGATGCATGCATTCACCATAACGTTACCAGTCTGTTTACCAAATTCTGTGTCCAAGCACTAAGTTTAGTTTTCTGGTTATGTCTATCTTATGTTTTTGAAGCATATTTGGAGACCGTACTGTACTGTATTGTTTGTATACTGTATTGGTGCATTACCAAATCACAGATACAGGCTAAATAATGCCAATATAAAATATGAAATTTAAAGCACCCAAAAAACGTTTGTAAAATTTATTGGATGGACTATTACTATAATTAACCACAGAGCAAGAATACCATTTATCAAATAATATCATTAAAGTTGCTCCAAACACCACAAAGAAGGTCTGAGAGGTCTTGTTCAGTGACTCAGATTAGTGGAAGGGATAAATAGTAGAGGCAGTGACTATAACCGCCTGTGTCTACAGCCCTTTGTCATTTAACTATGCATAATTTTAAGTGTTAATAAAATTTAATAGGGTAAGCTAAATAACCCCCCCATCCCCCCACCATACAGTTGTCATGAACAGGAAAGCCAGCTATAAAGATCTGTTTGCTCCATGCAGTAAATATATTTATTATTGCAGCATACTTTATGAGGTATTAATTTTTCAAGGAACATTATTTTGCTCTTTCATGTTGGCTTAGCTTTCCAGCCCCAGGGCTACCCCTGCCATGAAAATCACTGGTGCATTGGATAAGAGGATTGTAATTTCAACTACATATAAGATTTCTGCTCAAGTCATACCGGAGACATTACACAGTGAGGATCTTGGCACATAAGGACACCTTGATAGAAATCTATGGAAAATTCCAAACCGACAGAGAGACATTCAGCAGCTGAAATAATGCTGTTGATGCACAGACGCGCAGAGATTTGCACCCATTTCAGCTGTGTGGTGGCAGCATATTTCTCTGCATATATTAGTAATGATCCACTACAGGTAAGTGTACATTTTTGTTAACATTTTTAATTGGCTAACTGTATCAATATCATGAATTAGATTACCTCTTGTTCAGTGCTCTCATTGGATGAGCAAAGATTATGACATCATCTTCACACTCTAAATTGAGCCATAAATGAAGCTGTAATGTCAGGAAACTTGCATGAGTTGTAGACATGTAATGACAAGCTATTGTTACCAAGAATAGTTACTGTAGCTGGCACTTGCTACATTAATAAACTGAAGTGATGCACTAATTTACAGACAAATAATTATCACATTAGGGAATTGCCTGACTCGGCTCGCAAGACGCTTAAGTGTGGCGGAAATAAGACTTTTAAACTGTATTTTGAGCAATATCTGCAGCACTTTTTAAATGTTATTTTACTTTACATGCAAGTTACTACTAAGGTCACAGTTCTGTCACCACTGATTTATAATACAGGCTTCAAAATAACTGCTCAAATACTTTTAGAGGGAGTTACTTAAGATCATGCTTAAATTCAAAACTGTTGGAGGAAAGGTGTAGATGTGCTATGTGGGTTTGAAATATACACTTACATTTTTTTCCTTGGAAGTATAAAAATGCAGGACAGGAATATGTGAAATTACATTTGATGCTTTTAATCCCATTAAAAGCATATATGAACACATAAATTAATGTTCATTGCAATAACCAGATGCATTGTGTGAGCAATATTTGTGTCATTGTTGTATTTGTTTTGTTGATGGATGAAGTCAGAGGAGACCTTAGCCAGAGTGCTTCAACCTGACAAGAAGGCAACATTAAGTCAAATAGCTAGTTGTTACAACTAACGTATTCTGAAGAGCATCTTTGAATGCACCACACATAAAAACTTGAAGCAAATGGTCCACAGCAGCAGAAGATCGCACCGAGTGCCACTCCTATCAGCTAAGAGAAGGAACTTGCACAGGCTCACCAATATCAGACAATATCAGAGGATTGGAAAAATGTTGTTGTGCCTGAGAGGTCTCCGTTTCTGCTGCGTTCTTTGGATGGTCTAGTCAGAATCTGGCGTAAACAACATTAAAGCGTGGCTCCAATTTGCCTTATATGAATCGTTCAGACTGGTGGTGGTGCTATACTGGTGTTGGACGTCTCCGAAGGATGAAGTATTGGATATATTGTTTGCAAACGTGTATCCTAGAGCAGTAGTTCCCAAACTAGTGTACGCGTACCCTCGGGGTACGCAAGTGGCTGTAGGGAATACGCGAGGGTCGGAGTTTGAGTGGGGATCACAAATTTTAAAGGCCAAAATTTGCGCTAATGCAGTTTTATGTGGCTCTTATGACTATATACCACCCTCTGGTGTTCAGCAAAAAAATAGCTCTAACAAAATACATGGGTGTGACTTGCCCAAATGACTGACACCCAGTGTTGCCAACTTGTCGCTATATTTAGCGAGTTTTCAGACGTCATTTAGCTAAAAAAAGACGTGAAAGCGCGTATCGCTTTTACTCTCAACAAGCAGCGGGTGCTGTAACGCAGTCAGTTCTTCTTTTACTCTTATGCTGTTTTGTGGATCACAAGGTTTAAAACTACTTATAAACACACACACACACACAAAGTAACTCCACCAGAGCGCCTATTTCGGATCACTTTTGCCGGTCCAAGCCCGGGTAAAGGAGCAGGGTTGGAATTGTGACATTAAAAAAAACAATAATTGCTAAAAGAAATTTAATTTGTAGTTCTAAATAAACTCTAAATGCATTTAGGACGTTTTTTACTCACTTTATGTCTCTTCCACGATGTTATTTCTCTCTCCAACAACATAGGTTACAATTAGATTAGCACGACCAATTATGCAAATTAGGCGATGACGTCATTTAGCGACTTCTAGCGACTTTTAGGACAGCCAATAGCGATTTTCCTTACTGAGGAGTTGGCAACACTGCTGAGACCTAACAGTTAAAGTTGCCTCCAAGCATTTAGTGCAGCACGAAAATGGACAAGTGGTTAACAAGAAAAAAAGGCCCTACCACAGAGACACCGGCCACAACAACCAATCAGCTCATATCTGAAGATGCATTTTCCAGTGACCAAGAACAATGTGTTCGTCAGATTTGGACGCTAGCACGGATGTATCTGTCGTTGCTATCCAAGTGGCTAGCATAGCTGGAGCCAGCCATGTGGAAAGTGATGAAGTGTCTGATGCGGACCGTCAAAGTGGGAGAAAACATGACAGCTTGGACTGTAACACAACCTCAAAGAAGCGCAAATATGATGACAATTATGTTTTGCTGGGGTTCAGTGTATAAATATTGGTGGATTTTCACAGCCACAATGTGTTATTTGTGCAAAAGTATTGTCTCAGAACTCAATGAAACCTTCACTTTTGCGCAGACATGTAGAGACAAATCATCCCCATTTGAAAAATAAACCAAGAGAATATTTTGAGCGACAGCTAAAATCACTCTCAACAAGTAAAACCTGCATTCAAGTGCCAGATTTTAAGAATAAAAACAGACTACAAGCATCTTACATGGTCAGTTACAGAGCGGCTAAAACTAACAAACCCCACACTATTGTGGAGGACCTCATTCTCCCTGCAGCTTTAGATATGGTAGGGACAATGTTGGGGGAAAAGGCAAAAAAGACGATACAGTCCATTCCATCATCAAACAATACTGTCTCATTGCATCAGTGCAATATCAGAAAATGTTTTACAGCAGCTACTTCTGCGCATACGCCACAGTGAATGTTATGCAATACAGCTGGACGAGTCCACGGATGTGGCTGGCCTGGCGCATCTCCTCATATATGTGCGCTACATTCATGAAGGAACCATCAAGGAGGACATGCTGTTCTGTAAACCGCTGGAAGAAAGGACAACTGCCGCAGATATTTTTCAAAAGCTGGACACATTCATGAACACACATGGACTCGTGTGGGACAGATGTGTTGGCATCTGTACCGATGGCGCACGGGCCATGACTGGGAGACACGGAGGTGTGGTTTCGCGTGTGCAAGCAGTCGCACCAGATGCCTCTTGGGTACACTGCAGCATCCACCGAGAGGCTCTTGCTGCAAAGAGAATACCTGTCCATTTGAAACATGTTTTGGACACAAGTGTAAAAATGGTTAACTTTGTGAAAGCCAGGCTGCTGAACTCCTGCTTATTTGCTGCATTGTGCAATGAGATGGGCAGTGAGCATGAGACATTGTTACTCCACACAGAGGTTCGCTGGCTATCTAGAGGGGAAAGTGCTGACCTGTTTCTTTGAGCTGAGGGATGTATTTTTAGACACTAATTAAGAGTCGTTCGCAGCAGCGGGTATGTGGCTGAGAACGACATGTCTCAAGGGGTACGTGGCTGGAAAAAGTTTGGGAAGCACTGTCCTAGAGGATTAAATGAGGAACTGTTGTTCTCCTGTTTTTTATGATTATTAGATTGTGTGCATGGACATGTCTGTAGTTCTTACCAAGAGTCCTAAGACATATATATCATTTATGGACTGATGTTGTTCTATGTAATAATTTTTTATGTATACTCGAGCTTTGTATTGAATCAAACAGAATATGTAATTTATTATTTTCTCTTTATGGAAATGGGTTTTCTATGTACAGTGGCTTGAACTTTCCCACATTTTGTCACATTACAGCCACAAACATGAACCAATGTTATTGGAATTCCACGTGAAAGACCAACACAAAGTGGTGTACACGTGAGAAGTGGAACGAAAACCAAACATGATTCCAAACATTTTTTTTACAAATAAATAACTGCAAAGTGGGGTGTGCGTAATTATTCATCCCCTGAGTCGATACTTTGTAGAACCACCTTTTGCTGCAGTTCCAGCTGCCAGTCTTTTAGGGTCTGTCTCTACCAGCTTTGCACATCTACAGACTGAAATCTTTGCTCAATCTTTGCAAAACAGCTCCAGCTCAGTCAGATTAGATGGACAGCGTTTGTGAACAGCAGTTTTCAGATCTTGCCACAGATTGTGACGTGAAAGTTCAAGGAGGCCGAATACTTTTGCATCCACTGTATGTCTTTCTTCTGCCCCAGATTCAGCTCTATACACAGCTATTTAATGTAATGACATGTTTGTATGTAAGTACTTTGGACATCTCTGTATATGGATGAAACACATTTTTACCTTTGTTAAGGTCTATCGAATGTGTATCAGAAGCTTTGCAGAAAGCCATGAGCTGAAACATCTATTTTTTTTTCTAAAGTCAAGGTATATATATCCACATGTGGAGCACTGAAGTTCTCATTCATAGTTTAATATTATCTTGAAACATTTAGGGCCTCTTAGTACAATCACACATCATTTAAGCTTACATCTTACTTAAGTGGTGATGCTGACCATATCCATCCCTATATTGCCACAGTATACCCATTTACTGATGGCTGCTTCTAGCAAGATAGCGTGCCATGTTAAAAAGCTCAAATTATCTCTACCTGGCCTCTGCCAAAGGACAGGGAGTTTACTATATTCAAATTGCCTCCACAGTCACCAGATCTCAATTTAATAGAGCACCTGTGGGATTTAGTGGGAGATTTGCATCATGGACGTGTAACCAACAAATCAACAGCTACTGAGTGATCGTGTTTTGTCTTTGTGGAACAAAATCTTTGTTGAATCAGAAATTAAGCAAGTTCAGCAGGAAAAAGTCTGTCAAATCAGGCACTTGCAAGATGTACCTAGTAACGTCAAAAATGAATGAATGCACAGAAAATCCCAGAACAAAAGTCCAAGGCTTTGACTGGTGTTAATGGGGATCCTAATAAAACAAACAAAATAATTAATGAGTCTGTTCAGTAAAGATTGTGAGGAGCAAGTAACGGCAGGATGCTGTATCTCACTGTTTCAATTAACACATAAACAGTAATGCGAAAACAAATATTTGTGGTTATCCAGAGCTTTAACTATTATTTGCCAAAGACTGAACGGGCGCTACGCCAGGGCCACAACAGCGACGAAGCTGCACTGAGAATATGTTATTACTTTAAGAGGAAACAGTGTTTGGAAACATTCAGCAAACATGATAAGCAATGCAAGAACTGGAGAAAGCTGTCAAATCAGCAGAGAATATAATAAAGTCGAAAGGGGAGAGTAGTTCACAAAAACCAAGCGTAAATTGGGAAAAATCAAATAAACACGATCTCACAGAAAACAGATCTCTTTCCAAACTCCTCAAATAGCCTAAAACTGAAGATGCTGATATAACAGAGTTATCATATGAACTATAATAGGTTTAATGCCGTCTGCTGTAAAACAATCTGATACATCCTATAAAACAATTACTAATTAGAAAACGCACACTTGTTTCCACTTTCAAGAAATGAGCGAAACTTTTCTGGTAATTTTCATGTCGAAATTAATGATGTACAGCTTCATCCTGATAAAATGGGAGTAAATGGTCTTTTAAAAGCGAAGGATATGGCTTTTTTTGAATATACAGTACATGAAATAGGCTGTGTATGTAAGGAATGTTAGAAATTCAAGTAGACTAGCAGCAGGAGAAGCAGGGGAGGATTTACCCCATCATTTTTCTTTTCCACTCAAATATTACTGCAGTTTGTTGACTTTTCTGTCTCCTTCAAAGCAGCTGCTTCCTTCCATCATTAATTGTGCCCTTTGTGTCTTACTGAGCTATTTTTCGCTTTATCTTGGCTATTGTGTGTGTTATTTGCCTAATGTTTCTTTCAATTATCGGGGGTTTCTCTGGATTTTAATCTTTTATATATTAAAAGTCAACTTACAGGGAACATGAATGTATTAAACTCCCACATGCTCATTTCCTCACTTTAAAAATAAGAGCAGGCAAAGCTCTCGATGGAGTGAGGTGTACATATAAAAGCAAAAGTCTATTATCTTGAGATTAATGTGCAGAAGCTGTGTCTCATCTAAAAATACAAGTTTTACAATAGCATGCTGGTAAAGTGAGCACACTATGGAGACATGAATTAACCTTCCAGCCATACCTGTGATTTTCAATGTCGCTGAGAATCAGTACTTTTGAAGACACAGGAACGGACTCGTTAGACAAAATTCAGCTTTTCACAGCTTCTTTTCTTTAATAACAAAGAGGAAGAATGACACGCTGCCGTGTTGGCAGATGAAAGACAAAAGAAAATATGCCTCGTCGCAGCAGGAGAAACAGGAAACCTCCTGAAGGCATGTTAGCAGAAAATGTCATGGGATGGTTCTAACAAGTTTTACAGAAGACTAATGTTTTTATTAATTCTCCAGCTTTTAAAGTGAAAAATCTGCAACATTTGTCGTTCCTGTTCGTTTAACACAGGATCATGCGGTGCAACTTGCAGACAGTTTATGGAAGCTTTTACATGTACTTTTCCATGTAGACACCCAGTGACTTGAGGGTTTTTCTCAGGAAAATCTTTATTTGGATAGGCAGGAAAAAGGGCGTGCTGTGTCTTTGGCATGACACAAGAGCAAAAAGAGTCGTAGACAAACAGACTCAAAGACATCAAAGCGGTGACTGCAGATCATCAAAGATGTTCCCAAAATCCCAAACACAAGGCTCTCACTGAAAAGCACACGTCTGAACCAAACCTTTGAATAATAGCATAGCATAACTTCCAAATCCCTCATGCCTCTGTTAATAATGAGAATAATAAACCACAGTTCAATCTCTGGCTTTTATATTTTCTCCTGCTTTTCAGCTTTGTTTACATAAACTATGCTGGTATAAAGTAGCAAACACAGTTTTTTGTGGAATTATTAGGTGCTTTTAATAGATATATTAGTTACAGGCAGTCATTTTAATTTGTTTGCATGTTTGCATTAGGAGATGCTAGATTTTTATCAAAATGTATATATATATATATATATATATATATATATATATACTTACATTGCATGTATAAGGAACAAAGTGTCATGAGTGTCATTATCAATTTCAAAACAACTTATCCCAAAACATGATCTCTTCATCTGCACATGAAAACACAAACTTAATTACACTACGAGTGCAATGTGTTCCTCAAATTTCCATTTTGTGACATTTAATAGAAGAGGATATTTACTGCATTTTTAATCTCATTTGAATTTAGAGAAAATAGCACTAAGCACTTGTGTGAGTAAATATCACCAGGTTTATTAGATATCGGTAATAAAACACCTACAGACTATATTAATGGCCCATATGTTTTAAAACATGAATCACAGCTAAAATGAATTTTCTCGTTATTTCCTGCAAAGCTTACTGTTGGTTAGATTTAGTCCACGTCTCGAGCTTGTGCTGCTGATGCTACAAAATGTCAAAATTACAACCTATGAAAATTGTTGTAGTTTCTTGAAAGTTTTGGACAAAGTCATTGATGCCTTTGACCCACAGAAAAAAAGACCTTTCAATCATTTATTTAATAAAAGAACTCAATAGACATGTTTGCAGTTCTTCAGCAGAATTACTACCATAGTGGAATGATTCATTTCACATAGCTTGGAGGTATTTTAACCCTCTTGTGAGACTACCCTTCAAAAGATATAGATATTGAAGTATCTGGTGCCAGTAAGGGTCTTCCAAGAAACCACAAGATGATTCCACCTGTGGCAGCTAATCTGGAACTTCTGATTCTACTCATTTCAATTTAATATATCTTAATATGTTTTTTTAAATTAACTTTTATCTTAGCCACTTTGTCAAAAAGAATTAAATTTTTGCCATGTTTACTTTTCGAGATTTATTCATTTCATTTTCATTTCATTTCTTTATTTATTTCACACTTGGTACAGCAGATCAAACCAACCAACCACACTTTCTATCAATAAAGCACTACAACCATGTGTGAAAAGGAGCAGGAAGAAGAAAATATTCTTATTAAACCCTGCCCCCTATCTCACATATTGGAAAGCATGTTTTTTATATTTTAAAGCTTTTATGATGAAATGCTTTAAGAGCACAAACGCCAAGATCATTGTGTAGATCTGCTGGGTTTTAGAGGGATGTGCGAGGTTATGTTACAGTTGTCAAGGTCAGTGGTCTGAAAGGGGGACAAAGTGCATTATGCACACCTCCATTTGGCACTCTCCCATGAGATCTGCGAAAATGAAATTACCCAACATCTCAGAGTGTAGCATTCATCAAAAATTAGTTGGCCAGGCATTTATTCAAGTATTTACTCTCAGGTGCCATTTCCAAAAGGTCAGATAGGGATATTTTTTCTCTGCGGATGTGTTTCAGTTTCTTCTTTTTTTCCCCCACAGTGATGATGACAGCACAAACCTTGCTGCGATGGAGGGCAAAATTTTTCAGCTAAAGCATTCAGACAGACATTTTCTCTCTGTGGAGCAGAGGATATGTTTGCTGCAGTTTAGCTTATCATTCATGTAAAGTTGTTTTAGATAAAGGCGAAATCTCACTGCAGCAAAGTCTTTTAATGTTTAATGCACCCCTGACATTCCCTTTGTTACGCTGCTTATGACAGCTTTGAAAAGGAGAGACTCCTATCTATACACTTTCACAAATCAACACTTCATTATTAACTTTTAATATACATTTTTTCAAAGTCACTTTTACTTTTTTTTTTATAACAGTGGGTGTGGAAAGACTGTCAGTGCATTTCAGTCCTTGCAAACCAAGAAAAGACTCTCCTCAGTCATTCCTGTTAACACTTGACAGCTTATTTCTCTTTAGTCTGTGATTATGTCTTACTGATGTTCTGGTGTCTGCACAACGCTCTGCAGAATATAACCAACATGTCAGCCCGAGCTCTAATTTATGGCTAGTGTCTGTTTACTTCCACAAAGTGGAAATCAAACTGCTGCAGTGTTTAAGTAGCAGACATTATGTACCACAATTAAGTCGGAGTCTTAGCTTGAATCAAAGCTGCTCATTTAAATGAAGCTGGGATTCAAAGGTTGGTGATCACATGCTGGGCGTCCATAGGGGATTGAAAGATCACATTTTCTTTCCACATCCAAATAAGGAGATATTGTGCCTGCTGGTAAAATGTCTCCCAGCATCCAAGTTCTTACCATGGTGATAATGTGGTTAAATGTGGCCCTGGTAACTCCTTCGCTTATATAATAGAAACCTGCTTTGTTTACAATTGAGACTCAAAAAAACATTATCTGCACTCTTTGTCTAATGAAAGCTAAAGCAGAACACTGGGGAAATGGTGGTGAACTAATTCCAATCGTGCCACACTAGCTGCTGTTGAGCAAATGCCTGGAGTTGGTTATAAACATTACATAATCATTAGCATGACACACTAACATTTAAATGCAAAAAGCACACAGCAGGATACTTTCAGCATTTCTAGTATACACATCTCAGGTTTTTGTATGCTACACTTAAACACAGAGACAGACAAGATTTTGGAGACTGTGGTTTTAACAATTGTCAATTACAACTTTTCGTGTTTAGGTCTTTTAAAGAAATTCTCGCAATGTTCTTTCAAAACAAATCATTTGTTTTAGCAACAGTAACTGTTTGGAACATTTTTAGGAAGCGCACTGGTACCGCTCCATGCAATGGCTTAACGTTCTGGTATGTAGGGCGGTGGGGCTGTAGTTAGTTACAAGTGGAAATATATGCCCATAAGAAGAGACATATAGGTGTATAGTGGCCAAGAAGCACAACAGACAGTCTGAATTGGCAACCTTTCCACTTTTTAAGTAGCATATTTATATTTTGTTACCAGCTTTTCAAACAACTTATGAAAGACCAGTGGGGTTGGAGTGCCGTGTGAGCTGGCCTAGTGTCAAGAGCAGAAGACCATAAGCTTTGTGTCAAGCTGACCAGGAAGTGTGCCGCCTCACCTCAGCGGACTGCACGTAGTGTAATGCACGACCCAGCACAGCCTCTAACTTGTCAATTATTAATTCAAACTCATTTGCAGAGCGGGTCAGACTGTGACCAAAGTATTGTCATGGTTGCAAGCACAGACCAGCAGGACACAAACATACACAACCCCGGCTGCCCCAGTTTAATTTTCTTTGCCCAACATAGGGACTGTTACAGCAATTCCTTAAGTGGCACTAAACTCAGGCTTTTACCGAAGCATCCTAGGCTGCCCAGCAGCTTTCTGGTCAATATGTCTGACTGAACACAGAATTTTACTGGATGGACCAGGAACAATCATCGGCCATTTATTTAGCACAAGCCACAATATGCTGTGTGAACACTTACCAGGTGTCCATCCAAATGAATGCCTGGCTCCATATCAAAACACTACATATATGTGAAACTTTCTTCCTGTTAAAAGAGAGCTCTTCTTTCCCACTATCACCAAGTTCTTGCTCTGATTGTTATGTTTTTTTAATTTTTTTTATTTTATTTATGGTATTTTATTATTGCAGGGTTTGTATCATACAATAGGAAACACCTTGAGGTCATAGTTTTTGTGAAATAGCTTTATAGAAATAAAATAAAAATAGAATAAAACTGAAGACTGAGAAACCAACATATCAAATGTTGAAACTGAGAAAGTTTATTGCATCAGACATATAATCTTATTTTAAAATTTGATGCCAGAAAGCAGTTTCAAAAAAGGTTGGGACATAAACAAAGTTACGAATAAATGATAAATGATGGAACATCTCACCACTAACAACGTAACTGGGAACCGAGAGGGGTTATCTAATTGGAGCCTGAGCACAGTTTAAAGTTGCATCTCTCTTAGTTTATTGGTTTAAAATCGTGGTATAAAAAGCTTATATTTCTGGTGTTATTCTCAGTCTCTGTAGTTTGAATGATTTTCTTGCATACATGCAGCATACTGCATGTGCTAGTCATCATTACTGTTTCCACATTTGTAATTTTGTTTTATGCATTCACTTTTTCACTTGAGCCAAATCTGGAATGCTGTTGTTAAACTTCTGCTGAATCAAACTTGTTTTTAGCAGGATTAAGACATGAAATAAATAATTAAGAAGTTTAGTTTATTAAGGGTTTACAAGGGGTGCACATCTATTAACTAGTTGAATTTAAAATGTAAGTATTATTCATTTTGAGAACATTTTCAGATATTAAAGGCAGAAATGCTTCAGGCTTTTCATTTTCTAAGATGGTTCTTGGATCCTTGGTTTGCTATAAATTAGTTTCTCTCGAAGCTTCTTCTCCAAGCTTGTAGCCTGGAGTGCTCAACAAGGCCCTTCCTGATAATGCATACCTGGAGACTAACAATGGCAAAATTTCACATCACCATCCCTTTCTTTCCTTTTTTCTATTTTCTGCACTCTCCATCTGTCAATCTCTCATTGTCGAACTCTCGCTACAATAACATAATGAGGCATTTAATTATCTCAAGTTCAATCATCAGAGTATCTAAAGTGTGCTTTGTAATTGTACTGCTAGCTTTTTTCATAAATGTCATTTGCCAAGGTTCAAATGCCATTTTTGGTGGGAGTGTGTGAAATTGCTTCCTCTTTATTTTAGCCATTTATCGTGCTATTGCAGCTAATGAATGTCTCTCCAAAGGGGAAGATTCATCCACTTTTGGAGTTGAATAGATGCACTGCTATAAGGCAGATGCAGGTATTTATATGAAAGACACAAAAGTTCACCTTTGTCACACACATAACAGGTTGAAAAGATGAGCTCATATAAAATGCCATTCATCTCAAATGCTTAATGCTTTTTTTAAAAAGGTTAGGCTTGAGAGGTATAATGAGCTATGTGCAGTTACTGTACTAATGTGTTATTTTGCTCTCGAGGCATACGTTTTAGAATATTTCCCTTTTTTAAAAGACTTGCAACAAGATTGCAAAATCTCTCTTTCACATTTAATACTAACTAATAAATACTTATTATTTAAGTGTTAAGTGGCATTAATATCATATGTCTATATTATGTAATGTTTCTCCATACAATGTATTTTTTATTTGGAAGGCAGAAGAAAGTCAGACTTAAAGAGAATAAGTAAATAATATTCTTTATATTTCACTGTATTCAATTTAAATGTTTACAGGGTCATATTTTGAAGTCAATAGCAATATTAACTTTTCTTAATAGTATTTATTAATAATAGTTAATACTAATTACTTCCCTTCACCTAAGAAAGTAGTTGCTTTATGTGGTGTTTACTGTTGTAATACTCTGCACGTGAACAATGGAAAGTATGCACCCGTTTCTGGATTAAGGCTCATACTAAAATAAAAAAATTAAACAAATTAAAAAAGGCACACTCACCTTAAAAAACTAACTGAAGCTAAATTTAATCAAAACCTACATTTTAAACTAAATTGAAAAAGAGACTAATAAAAAATACAAAAGCACAGCGATTTTAACTGTGGCCCATAAAAATCCACTGACATTTTGGTTAAAAGTTGAAGTGACAGAATTTAATTCCAGTCACGGTTCAGCAAAACTGGCTCCTCCAGAAATTTAAGCGGCTTGTGCTGGGAAATGATAATTACATTATTTTGACTGTAGACTGCCAGACAGTGCAGTCCCACTCTGTGGAAAACGTGTTTCTCATCCTCCTAATTGAAGAAAATGAGAAGGTGGAGAAATTGTTTTTAGAAACAGAAGGAAAGTTATTGGAAATTACTTATTTTAGTCAAATGCAACCCTGTTTTTATAGCTTTGTATAATTTGCTAGAGAAGGAAAAATGACTAATAATGACGAACATGTTCTCGTCACACTGAAGTGGAGGCCTGAATCCATCAGTAATAGGGAAGAGAGGATTAACTACAATGGGCCTAGTTCTGCTCAGCACAAGCGAAAAACAGGAGATTCACTCAATTTTCAAAAGCACCACTCGTGTGGATTTTATTTACGAGGCTGTGACACTGTTTACAAAGTACTAATGGGGCACACTGTACCAAAACAACGAGACACCGGAGAATTTAGATACTGCTGCTCTATATGAGCCTGCACTGCTCCATTTACCTCGTAAGCCATAAGATATGGGCCCTGTAAGAAACGCTGTCAGCACAACTGATTTGGAAAAGAAGTTCGTTTATAAAGTTTGGCAATTACAGGCTCATTATATTGTAAAGCATTGATTACCAAAGAGTGTGCCGTGTCCCTTGATGGGCCACAAGAACCTATTTCCAGTTTTCACTAAATTTATGCATTAAAAAAAAGTAACATAACTCATGAAAAGAGCCGTGGGATTTATAAATTATACAATATTCTTATATCTGATTCTGATATAGACTTATAAATGGTAAATGGCCTGCATTTGTATAGCGCTTTTCTAGTCCCTAAGGACCCCAAAGCGCTTTACACTACATTCAGTCATTCACCCATTCACACACACATTCACACACTGGCAAGCTCCATTGTAGCCACAGCTGCCCTGGGGCGCACTGACAGAGGCGAGGCTGCCGGACACAGGCGCCACCGGGCCCTCTGACCACCACCAGTAGGCAAACATGGGGTTAGTATCTTGCCCAAGGATATTTGACATGCAGCCAGGATGCAGCCTGGGATCGAACCACCGACCTTCTGATTAGTGGCTGACCTGCTCTGCCACCTGAGCTACAGCCACCTACACTCACCAGACACTTTATCAGATGCAACTTGTTAGTGCTGGCTTGGGCTTGCCTTCAGAACTAACTCTTCTCTGTGGCATAGATTAAACAAGGTGCTGGAAATATTCCCCAGAGATTATGATAGATGACAGCATCATACAGTTGGTGCACATTTGTCAGCTGCTCATCTACGTTGTAAATCTCACGTTCCACCACATTCTGAAGGTCCTCTATTGTAACGGAATGTGGAGGCCATTTGTCTACAGTAAGCCAGGTGGTGTTTTTCCAGTCTATTATCCAATTTTAGTGAGCCGTTGTGAATTGTAGCCTCAGTTTGCAGTGCAGGTATAGCACACGCTATGTTGTTTTGTGCTGCTGTAGCCCATCTGCTTCAAGGCCCATTCTCCTTTGACCTCTGGTATCAACAAGGCATTTTTGCCCAGAAAACAGCCCTTGACTGAATATTTTCTCTTTAAGCCCGGAAGACGATTGTGTAGTTGGGAAATCCCAGAAGAAAAGCAGTTTCTGAAATTCTCAAACCAGCTCATGTAGCACCAAAAACATGGCCATGGTTTGAAGTCATATTAAACCTATAACGCCCTTTGTATCATATTTGCTACATGAGTTTCTCCATCTCATCAACATGATCAATGACCAAGCAGCAAGGCATAAAGGTCACAGGTGTTCAATTAAAAAAAAAAGGGTTTTATTGACCCCAAAATATGAGAAGATATTTAACAAAGCCAAAAAAGACAAACTGACCTCCTGAAATGACACACAGAGGAACTTAAATACTGGTTTGGCAAAACCAAATGGAAAACCAAATGGCTGCCACATAGCCAACTAATACCAAACAATTAAACAAACTTGAAACACCCCCCAGGGAATGAAGCATGTGGTTTCATCCACTTAGGCTGTCAGTGGTACTTCAGCTCTCCCAGCCCTTTGCCACACCTTTTGCCAGACAGGAAGGAGAAGCCAAACCCCAGGTAACTCAAACAGAGAAGGATGTATTAATATAACATAAAACAGAACTTTGACCTTGCAGTGTTAATGTGTGCACGCCATATAAACATCAGAAGGTGTAATGGAAAAATAAATAAATTTAATATATTGGACAATAAGTAGAATATATTTAAAGTTGTGACTGCAAAGCAAACTAAAGCGAAGCCACTAATGGTGAGGTGTGGTGCTTACCCTGTGTGGCTTGCCATCACATCGCTATAATTTCAAAATATTACAGACAAAACTCTTTTTTTTTGTCTTAAATTAACATTGTTGTTAACAAAAAGTTGCCAAAACCACCAAATGTATCACATGCGATACAAAAAATATGTAATAAAAATATATCATACACAACATGATATAGCAAAAAACATTGTGGATTTTTTATAAGGGTTAATAAACATCTCAGTTCCAAAAAATCTGAATTTCCTGGCTATCTTTTGATGGGTTGGGTTTTACAGGATTAATCACCTTTTTTCGGCTTTCTGGTGTTTGGCTTAAATTTCAGCATCTTGTCCATGTCTACAGGCCTAAATTCTGCCATGTGATTGGCTGATTAGATATTTGGACAGTTGGAACAGTCGTACCTAACAAAGTAGTTGATGAATGCATACTTATATTTTACATCCAGTGTCAAAACTCTTTTTTTTTTTTTTTTTGTAATATCTCTTTGTAGACACTAATGTTTGGTAAGAGTAGAATTCCTCTCACAGTAACTGATGAGGTTTTGTTTTCCCTGCACACAGCCAGACTACGTGTTTCCCCATTTCCTATTTGTATTTAAGCACATTAGCCTTATAGAGTATCGACATACCTGTAATTGATACGAATCATCTCCTCTACGGCGAAGCAACAAAGTGTGTTAACTATCCCATCAAAACATTTTGGGTATGGCTAGAGAAAAATCATTATGTGTAGTAGTACTGTTTGCAATATAGCATACAGTAGTATAGGACTATAACACAATAGGAAATAATGCTGCTTTTTGTAACTCTAAACTGGCTCACTTTCCCATCGTCGCTCAACTCTTTGTGGTAACTTAAAGTTCTCCCTAATCATACCACATACATCCTAAATCCATATAATAAAAGGCTGGCTGGAATCAGGGATACCAAAACAAAAGGTTGACCTTTAGAAAAATCAGTATGAAGCTTGAGGAAAAACAATCCTCAATGAGTAGAAAACACACAGTGACAAAGACCACCAGAAAGCCGTCATCAAACGTCAAAAACTAGACTGATGAAGATCTACTGTTGGAGTCATAATTCAAGGCCAACAGCATGATAGATTTAACTTGACTTTAGGAACCTTGGAAATGATGCAGTGCAAATTTACCAACATAGGGGCCTTTTCTCATATTAGTGTTATATAGTAACTGACTGGAAACATTTACCAAATCTGAATGTTTTAGATCAGG
Organism: Diplotaxodon limnothrissa; assembly: GCF_057381915.1. NCBI lineage: Eukaryota > Metazoa > Chordata > Actinopteri > Cichliformes > Cichlidae > Diplotaxodon > Diplotaxodon limnothrissa. Next base: position 39,957,314 of record NC_140597.1, on the reverse strand, counting down.
GCTGCCCAATCCCAGTCCTCGAGAGCTACTATCCTGCAGCTTTTAGATGCATCCCAACTCCAACACAGCTGAATCAAATGGTTTGATTACCTCTTCAGCATGCCATCGTGTTTGGCAAAGGCCTGATAACAAGCCATTCATTTGATTTGGGTGTGTGGGAACAAGGATGCATCTAAAAGCTGCAGGACGGTAGCTCTCGAGGACCGGGATTGGGCACCCCTGTTTTAGATAAATGAAAACAGTACTAGAAATATGATAGAAGTACTTAGTAACTATGCAACATGCTAAAATTCAATGCATGGAAATAAATGGTTGGAGAAGAATCAAGAAATGACATTAACGTTAGTCTAAATAAGGTGCAAATTCCTGGAATTCTTAATGCTCTTGATGTGTTTGAGAACAATAACTTTACAGGAGAAAAACAGAATGCTGGCTGTATGCAAAGCAGGTGTAGAGCATGAAATTGAACACTCTGCAGCCTCTACATTTGGTTCTCACAAGATACATTGGCAATCAGCGGCTAACAGTGCAAACACCACTGCAATATCAATCTTGATTTGCACAAGAAGTGTCCTCTACCTTTCCTAAATTGTGCCCTGACTGGACCTGTTTGATGGAGTGCATATTGTGTTAGCAACAACTAGGCAGGTGGATTTGTTTCTCACCTTCACCACTTAATGGCATGTGAAGTAAGCTGATTCAATTCCCAGTACCCACGTCTAGCTGAGTACACCACAGAAGGACAGTGCTAAAAGATTTATTGGACAAGAGCGTGTTTGTGAAAGTTGTTGCTGTTGGCTTGATGTAAAACATTTAAGGCAAACTGTTAGAAAGTATGTAAAAGCGAAATACATTTAATATACGGTGATTATGTTTTAAGCTAAAAATGAGTCCATCTCTATGTGTGGGATGGGGTGGGGGTACTCATGACATTAAAGTCAGAAAAAGTGATGCAACACCTTCTTGTGAAGAAATATGGCTAATTTAGCATATTGGTACAACCTATTAACTTGGGACGAGTATTGCAGATCTGTGCTAAATTGGTAACAGTTTCAGGCTTCCAAAGGCAGTATTTATGCAGCGTTAATTTATTCTAACATAGATGGTGTTTTCACGTTGCTAACCTCCTTATTGTGAAAAAAAAATGTGCCAGTCATTAGGTGTGATGTTGATGATGAACTGTGTTGTGTGCTCTCAGTCATAGATGAAAGGGCAGGCTGTTTTAATGCAACGACTTTACTGCATGTAACTGCAGGTAAATTCAAAATATTGTTTGGGTTTTGGATCCAGCAACATGAGTTGCCACACAAGACTCTGGTTTAGGGAGACAATAGTTTGCATTTCATTTGGACCAACTACTTACTAATTGGTTAATTTTAGGGACAGACTCGTCAAGGACAAATTAAGCCTATCAAACTAGTAACGGCCCCATCTCACTTAAGCTGTAACAAATGCAAGACATCCCATCATGTTCTCAAGTGAGATACACCAGCGACTTTAGTAAATCCAGGCTGTTCTAATTCTTTGGGCATATAATAATAATAATAATAATAATAATAATAATAATAATAATAATTTTGTCAAAGTTAAACATAAGTGGTTTGATTTCAGGCCAACTTTGCACTTGCTGTCATTTTTATCAACAAGATTTTCCTCACGTTACAAAATCTTCCTGAAGCATAACACGCAAGGCAACATCAGTCAGATACAAGTTTAAATTACTAACTTAGTTACACGACTAGTTACTTCTATCAAAAGTAACTCAGTTACTTCAAGTTACTTGTTACTTTCAAAGTAACTAGCTACTAGGGAAAGTAACTTTAGTTTTACTGAGAATTCTCTTATTAATGTGTGGCTTCTCTAACTGAATGTACATATTCAGTCCGTCATCGACTGCCGCCATGATTCTAGCCTACGTCACAGCGTCACGTGCACTTTTTACATCCAACACGGAAACAGTTGTTGTGCTTTGATTGTATTTAGTAGTAACAAACGCAACACACAAAGTAACAAATAATGACCCTATATAAATCCCAGTAACAATAAACGCGTTCATAACAACTAGTTATGATAACATAACAACTATGCTCGTTACTACAATAATAACGTAGTTACTGTAACGCGTTAGTTAATAAGATGTTAGTCCCTACACTGTTTAGATCCAACACAATCACTATGTAAAAAACTAGACCAGAAAATAAAAGGAAGAAAAAGGTTTCTCAGGGCCGTCACGAATTTTGTTTCGAAAGATAAACCACTACTTAACTGAAGTGGAGTTAAGTTCTTTTAGGTATTAGGCACTCAAAACGACACTATAGCATAACAAGAACTGCTGTGAGGACGTTAGCTGAAGTTTATTCTTGAGCATTAATAGTGATCCAGTAACTAGATTTGAATTGCTCCAAGGTTGTTAATGCTTTCTGTAAGAGAGATTACCAGAGGGTTCAAGAGATCAAGAGACATGCATGTGGTTAAATTAATTAGTGATGTCAGTATGAATGGTTGTCTAGCTTAGCTATGCATTAGCCCTGCAAAAGTTGACGACCTGTCCAGAATGTAGCCTGCCTTTCCCTATGGTAGCTGCAATAGGCTTCAGCTACCTGCAACCCTGAAATGGCTAAATGGAAGAAATTGGACCGATGGAGATACCACAGATACAGACCAGAAACGCCCATGACCAAGCATCGTCATACCTGCTTGTCATTAAGATTAAGTGACCAATGGCAGAAGTTATTTTTCTTTTACACCAAAATGTTGAGTGTGCAGTAATATCAATAAAAGTATTCAGTAGTGCTGAAACCAATAGACAGCATCTGTTTTATTTTAAAACAATTACATCATACTTGGTGTTTCTCCAATAAAAATAAGAAAATTGCAAAACAAAACATTTCATGTTAATGATGAAGTACATAATTTATCAGCCTGTTTATTGTAAAATATACCATGTTTGTTGTTCCATGCACAAATTGTAATATTTACAGTTTCAAAAAATGCAATCCAATGATTTAAACAAAAGAAAATTCTCCACATGACTCTCTTTGCTCCACTTATTAATAACCAACATTAAGAAGCATTTAGAAGTAATTTATACTCTTTCTTCTATACAAATCAGACGAGTGAGAGAAATGACAGCAGCGGTTGAAATGTGCTTTGGGATGATTAACAGTCCTGATTCGAGGTGATGTCTTTGCCACAGTGTTGAACCCCCGGTTGCCATGTCTCATTATCCCCACCCTACTAATGGAAGGAGGAGACAAATAATTAATCTGCCCTGATGGTGACATAGAGCATACCAGGTCTCCCTGGGACAGACTGAGCAGCTTTTCAGCCGGAAGACCAAGGATTATAAAATAAGACTGACAGTAAAACGGTGGTTTAGTTCGCACTGCTGTATGGGGCCTTAAACTATTACAACCACTAACATATGAAATGAATAACACCGATTCATTTACTGTGTTTTGGTTAATCTGGTGATAGGTGCATATCACAGAGATGCAATATATTGCAATGTTGTATAAGAAAGACAATTTTTAAAATCTGATTTTAGAAAGTATAAAGAACAAGCCACTTTGGTGCATGCAAAAAATTTTCAGAATCACAACAATGGTCTGCATTGACTTTTATCATAGTTCCTGTAATATTCAACATCAACATCACTGTTTGTGCCATCCAAATATCTAAACGTCTAAAATTTGTCTGCATATGTAATAAAATTTGATTTAGAATTGAAACAGCAAAAAAAAAAAAAAGAAAAAAAAGAATTGATACAGCATTTTATTTGCCAAGTACACTTTCGGCAAATTCATAACTAGTCAATATTATTAGTCGATTCTCCCAAGTGTTGGACTGCAGGTAGATCTTACAGACTCTACATTAATAATAATAATAATAATGGATTGGATTTATATAGCGCTTTTCAAGGCACCCAAAGCGCTTTACAATGCCACTATTCATTCACTCTCACATTCACACACTGGTGGAGGCAGCTACAGTTGTAGCCACAGCTGCCCTGGGGCAGACTGACAGAAGCCAGGCTGCCATATCGCGCCATCGGCCCCTCTGGCCAACACCAGTAGGCAGTAGGGTAAAGTGTCTTGCCCAAGGACACAACGACCAGGACAGAGAGCCCAGGGATCGAACCGGCAACCTTCCGGTTACAGATACGCTTCCCAACCCCCTGAGCCACGGTCGCCAGTTCTCCACCTGCTGCATGATCTAATTATAGTGGGCTTCCAACCTGCTTCCACCAGCCACGGTGCAACACAGTGAAGTTAGAGAACATTTCAGATCCTTCTTGGAGAGGCCCAATGGTACTGATGAGTACCACAACAGAAATGTGTTTGTTGAGTGAGCCAGTAGCAAAGACCGGAGACAGGAAGGACCAGGGTCAGCTAGACTAGGAATGGAACTGAATGAGAGCAAGGAAAGTTTACACTAAATCAGTGATGGACTGAGTCCTTCTGTCAGACAGAAAAAAATGGAAAACCCCCAAACAAAAACATTAAAAACAATGACTTCATGATATATAGTGGGCAGAAATATTGCATTGTAACAGTGATTTCTGATAACTCCATTAGTCTGTAATGTTCTTCAATAACATCAACATGTCAAAAATAATAATGGCCAGACAACTGAGTGTTCAAAAATACTTGTGGGGTGCTTTAAATCAGCAGTCATGAGAACCTGAGAGTTGCTTGAAGAGACATTAACCATGAACCATCAGCAGTGAGTTGGGAGATAAGTCCGGAATAAACTTGATCCATGGTGGTTTCAACTTATAACTCCAAGGACTTAAAGGATCTGCTGCAAAACTCTAGGTCTGATATACCACATGGCACTTTCAGAGGTCTTCCCTATGCAGGTCTGAAGTGTTTTGATGACATGCAAAGCACATGCAGGATACTGTAGGCTCATCAGTTAAAGTTTTATCTGCATTTTTCATATACAAGTTTTATTTTGTTATTTTATTTTTACTATTAGAGGTTATGTGAAAAGTAGAGCTGTAGTACAATCTGCTGTGATATTGGACTCCACATATGCCTGTATGAAACTGCAAAGAAGCATCAACTGCAATAATTTATGCTGTTTCCTTAGTTCACTGTTGAATTTTGCAAATCTGCCAAACACGGGCTTCAGAAGGAACAGCTGGTACCTAGGCAGGAAATAGTGCTGAAACAAATAAATAATAAACTGGATGAAGTTGCAGCAGCTGTGAAACCATCTATGTCACAAGAACACACTGCAGGGGAGGAGGTTCAAAAAATTATCTTGCACAAATTTTAAACAGATCTCTATCTAGATTTTATATTTTTGGATCATTACTGATAAATATGCAAACTGCTGTTTTTATTTATTTAACCCTCTAGATGTTTTTGATACACCTGGATAAAGACCTGTAGTGGAAGACAACTAATCTCACAAGTGCAGTGTAACTGACACTGAAATCCTGCCTGTTACAAAAGCAAGAGCAGAGTGTTATTGACTTGCTGTCTGGAATATTGCAGTCTGTGGATCAAAACAGTTCAAAACTGGACACAGATTCATAAAACTGTACAAACTGCCCTGCTGTCAGATCTGTCCGCTGGAATAAGGGATGCAAGCATTCACCACTTCACTTTGTCAAAGTAAAAGTCAAGATAAATGTGGCTCCCTCTTTTCAACAGCTAATGTGTCAGAGCGTAAAGCAGAAAGAGGAAGACGCTTTAAAACAAACTCAGAATACAAAACATGGCCTCTCTAAATCGTACACTGTGAGAAAGAAGTTTAAGTGCTATCTTAAAGTTTAATAAAGACTGCAAACAAAAAAAATCCATGCTTTTTTGGGGGGAATATTTGTATTGATTTTGTAAACTTAAACATTTCCCAGACCTCCTCAGTTGCTTGTAACAGCACTTTGATGGATTCTTATTTAAAGAATGTCAAATGGCTCTCCACAAGAATACAAAGAATGTGACATTTAAACTCACTACCAGGCTCCTTGCGTCCACTACTAATGTCAACAAATGACAGGCTGGTACAGCAAAGGCACATAAGGACAGAAACACAAAAAGCGATGTGGCTCCAGAGAGTGGTTTGCAAGTGAGGAAGCAAATTAATGTTATACAGCTAGCTGCTGATTTATACTTAATTAAATAAATTATTTTAGCTCAAATTTAAAGATTTGCTGTTGTCCCAGTACATTTGCCTCAAAGAGAAGGCACATCGTACCGTACATCTTGGAGACAAATGTCTTTTGATGGAGATCAGAGTACAGAGAGATCACGGCACAGGAGTTCTTCTCAGAGCTGTTAAGGAACTATAGCAGGGGCCAAGGGAAACAGGGATTTTGTGTAGTTTCTGATCTGAAAGTAGCAAAATAGATGGGAGGGAGGTAGAGAGAAATTAGAGGATAAAACTGTGAATTTGTAAAGGTTTATGTAAAAGTTCTTAAACGATTTCAGGGCTCTATACCCGAGTATGTTCATGCCACTTTGAATAAGATGTAATTCACCATTTGCCACTTTTCAGATAGTATCCTCAAATAAACAGAACACCAATACACAAAAGGGCATCTCGGTGATCGCGCACCAAGCAAATGCAATTTCTCAGCGGTGTAATCGACTGTGTGAACAGCAAATAGTTAGCAGTGATTCTCGGTGGCTGACCTTTCGGGAATGATGAGTTGCTAATGCAGCGTTATGTACCCAACTTAAGTGTCAGACCTTCGTAAGCAAGAGATTATTCTACCTTTGTTCCCAAACCATTGCTGTGTGAAAACAGCATTGACTTGATAGAAGAAGGATGCACATGCTCTGCAGCTGAAGTGCTTCTCTCCTCACACTGAGAAAGTTTCCACCACTGAACGAGCTCATTTGTTTTCACAGGCTAAAAGACAATTGCCTCCTGAGCCCCGTGTCGGCTCGGTTGTTCTAAAGTATGTATGTGTGAGACTACATTCATATTTTTACATGCCATTGCATGCAGATCCTGTTTCTTGTATGCAGCAGTTTGTGCACCACCTGACAAAATATACATTTTGATCAATTTAAACAAAGCTCAGAAATTTTAAAAGAAAAATAAGATAAAAAAAAAAAACAACCTCTGTGACTCTTTTTGTAACAATAAAATAGTGACAGCATTTCAAACCTTAAATATTGAAATGTCATGAACTTTGTTATTGGGAAACACTTTTTTAATTGTGGCATGTGCTAAAGCTTCTATTTATGCACTAAAGCGTCAAGACTTCATTAATTAGGTCTTGGATTATTACCCCTTGTGAGGCAGGTCAGCATTTGTCAGAATAAACTGTCAGCTGTGGACAGTGTGCTTCTAAGCAACACACCAAGACTCTAAAATGAAGTTAATTGAAGCCTGCAAAAAAGAGAGTGAAGGCTATTAAAACATATAAAGTGCTTCCGCCTTGTTATTTCTGCTGTTCAAAATGCCATTAAGAAATGGGAGATATGTGAAAGTCAAGGCAAGACCTGGCAGCAAACATCATGCACAGCTTTATCACAAAACATCTAGTATAGAAAACAACATCTTGATAAGACATTTTCACCACAATGCTGTCACTGTCTAATAAAAACAAAAGCCATAGAAAAATCTTACATTTGACTGCAATCTGCAAAGATATATGTGAATAAAAACAGACCAGTGTTTAATGGAAACCACTGGCAAGCAGTCATTCTACTTTAAGGTTTGTGGCAGCCTGTGATACAGGTAACGCTGTACGCTGTACAAATAAAGTGGAGAGCGACATTAAATATCAAAAGACATATTCTGGATGAAAATGTCAGGTAGTTAATCAAGAAAGTGAGAAAGTGAAGAGGCTGAGCAATAATTCGAAGCAGAGTTCAAAATCGGTCCTTGACTTCAACATCCTTGAACATTTTTGGGGACATCTTAATGTTGCGCTACCAAGATGGTTTAAAATGTCTGAGTCCGAGTTAGAAAATACCGAATCCATTCCTTTTCTTTTCCTTTCAGCCTATCACTGCTAGCATAGAGCGAGAGGTAGGGTGCTCACTAATTTTAGACTCACCAATTAAGCTAGCATGCATGTGGGAGGAAGTCTGAGTACCTGGAGAATCAACGCGGGAGTTAGTTAGTAGTTACTGGTTGTTACATATTTTTGCCTCTCACCCTGATGACTATTCACAGCTCAAATATGTAGACAATGGCGTGCAAAGCCCTGCATAAGACCTACATACAACCCCGTCGGTCCTGTCAGAGGTGTGAGCCAACTTGAGCCTATGTCACAGTTATAATACATTTTCCATTTACGTTTTTATGTAATGCCCAAACTTGAATTTGTTGTTAATGAAGAAAATGTTTCCTTTAATATTACATTCTCTTTTTTTTTTTTTTGGCCTGTCCCGTTTGGCTCTTTTGCCATCAGAATTACAGGGCTAGACAGGAACCTCTGGAGATGTCCGGTGGTTTCTGGCACTCGGGTGCTGGCAGCGGAGCCTTTGGGTCCTGTGGGTTGCAGGGTGTGACCTTGGTGGATAGAGCTTGTTCTAGCACATCGTGTTCATGCTCGATCACCAGCTTAATGGCTTGTTCTCTGAGCAGGTTTTTGCAGCATGACAGGCAAATCATGTGCTGATTAGACTGCTGGGTTTGTCACTGCCATAGGGAGGTGTTTAATCTGCCACATTGTTTTTCCTTGATGCACTTCTTTTCTATCCATTCTTTCCTCTCACTCCCCCAACGAGGCACCAGACACGATTGCTCCTCTGAGCCTATTAATGCTACAGGTTTTTTCCTGATAAAAGAGATGTCTTCCCCTCAACAATACCAGTTGGTTCCTCATATGGGGTCACTGGGGTTCTTCCTACAGAGTCCCAAACTTACACTATCAAAACCTTCTGAAAGACCTTGAGAACTACTAGTGATCTATTCTGCAACACTTTAAAGAATAACTATAAAGTTTAAGTACTTTTCAGAATAACCCATTTACTGAGGGATCATTGAGACAAAACAGCCAGCCAAAGAAGAGCATGTTTGCACATTTCAACAAATCGCTGTACCCATCTCCCATTTTCTTAACAAGAAATCTGCTCAAGATTTTTGCACAGTCCTACACGTACCTCCATTCAAAACAAAAACAACCCCTTTTTGACCTGTTGGTATCTCATTAAGGAACATATTAGACATAAGGTGTCCTCTTTTCCTACATGAGCGGTGTTCTAACTAGGGCACAGCATGAGGTGTTTTAAGTCTTACCTCTCCTGTATTATCAGGGGAGACTTACCACACACTGCTGCACAACATTAAAAAAAATAAAATAAGAAGCATGAATCTGGTTATTTGGATTTGGGATGGATGTTTGGATAAGACGACAGAGGAGTTTAGTACCTGCAGGATAAAGAGATGAGGTTTGTCATGTCCCGCCTGTGGTGCTACTGCATGTGGCGATGGCTTTCACGCTAATTACACTGCATGTAATTCTCATGATAATAATAGGTGAGAGGCGTTTAAGGAATAAAACTGCTTTATCTCTCCTCTGAGACTAGAAAAGGTCTTGGGGAAATATTAAGAATTGAAGGATTGAAGATGTCTGTTCTTATAAAAACATCTGCGAGAAGAGATAAGAATAAATGCAAAGTGTGGCAGTGTGTGGAGAGAAGCTGTAATGAGATGGAGAAGCCCCGTCTAATAAAAGTTACATTCCCAATACAATTTATACAACAAATAAGTCTGGATGATTAAGATGTTTTAGGGTATAAGCATGGCACATATAGAAGAATGACAATGCATACATTTCCTGCACAAATATATTGCAATTATTTTACCACCAAAATATTCTTATCAGTTATAATTAAGCTCCACCCCCTCTGTAAGTATTATGAACTGGCCATGAGCCACATCTGTGCTGTGACCTCTGAAACCCTGTGTGTGTGTGTGTGTGTGTGTGTGTGTGTGTGTGTGTGTGTGTGTGTGTGTGTGTGTGTGTGTGTGTCAAACACATGATTGGAGCTGTTCAATTTGTATCATCCGTAACACAAAGTGCGTGTTAGCATTCAGAGTGTGTAGGTCCAGTTTAGGGAGGAGAAACACTGCCTGTGAGTGACCCTGTGGAAATAATGACTACAGACTTGTTTTTGATTTGCAGTGGTTGCCACCCTGCTTTAAACTCGGGGCTGAAACACAGCTTGTGTGTATTTTTAATAAGACAAATGGCCTTAGACACTTTACGCAGTGTCACAGTTTCTGTATTCCTGTGGCTTTATTTGCTGTATTTTGGCATGGACTGTAACTTCTCCCCACCATACACACTGCCTCCATAACACGAAATAATATAATCCTTCAAAAGAAGGGGGCATTACTGGTTTATGGACTTTTGAATGTAAGACTGCAAGACTGTAATAAACGGAGTCATATGCAGTGGATGTGTGTGGTCAGACTCAAAAGAAGAACACAACAACAAAAGCAACAAGAAAATTAAATCCGGAAGCAGATATAATTTGCTTTTTTCAAGTTCGGTGCAGAAGTGCTGTGCTCGGTGGAATTTCTGCAAGTTGTGGAATTAAATTGGCAAAAATGTTCTACTGTCCTTACAGTGACAAGTTCAATGACTATTCAATAACTCTTGGCCTAGTTAGAGTTTATTCAAAGAATAATACTAAAAATCTGTACTGTTGATGAGAATGAGAATTTGCAAACAGTTTCCAAACTCTTAATTGGAGCCCAGAGATGTAAAAGTACCTATTTTGGGCTGCTTTATGTCAGGAAACATGATGTACGGGAGGAGACACCAATCCCTTTGGATGCCCTTCCTGCTGAAACCCCAGAGTAAAAAAATAAATAAACACCTGCTATGATTGTTCCATATGAATAAGTGAGCAGCTGAAAGTAAACAACTATTGGAAACAGAAAAAATATGAAGAGAAAATTTTGAATCAGTTTGAAAAGCACATTTTCGCTGACCCCTGTGAGAATTTAGTTCACCATTTCCTCCAAATAAGCTCGCTGCAGGCATTTAAAAAACACATGACAGAAGTCCGGCACTAACTTCAAAATCTGGATTCAACTGGGTGACATCAGGGCGGCAATGTCTATCTATATGGGTGTAACCAGCTGCTTCCCAGTTACTCCACCTCTGCCATTACTGTCGCCTGAAAAGTTTTCCAGTAATAGAGAATCTGTTTTTCAGCCACACTAAGTTCAGCCTGACATGTTTTGTTTGTGTGTGTGTGTGTGTGTGTGTGTGTGTGTGTGTGTGTGTGTGTGTGTGTGTGTGTGTGCGTTTTACTGCACAGTGATGAAAGTTTGAAGGTTATTATTCTCTGTCAATATCCCAAGCCTTTGTGCCTCAAACATTCTCTGTAATTGTTTATTTTAAACATCACTATAGAAGATCTCACACAGCTGCTGCCAAACTGTATTTTTGTATTGATTTTTGCCTGTAATTGAGTTTAGATACACAATAGAGACAGAAAAATATCAAAAATATATAAAAACTGGGGAATTTGTTTTTCTTTGCAGAGTACAGTACAAACTCCGAGTGTCTAACAGCTACAGCTCCATAACGGCGTCTTACTATATGAGACATGAGAAGATATCCTACTTGTTTACCTTCATTTATTTATTTTATCAGTTTAAACTACACAACTTTCTGCACCGACTCCATTGTTCCAGCTCAGACTGTTCATTGTTACCCAAATAACAAGCCATGGGTGACTAAGGACATCAAAGCCCTCCTCAACAACCAGAAGAGGGCTTTCAGAGGGGGCAATAAAGAGGAGGTGAGGAAGGTCCAGGTGTTACTAAAGGACAAGATCAGAGAGGCTACGGACAATTACAGGAGGAAGCTGGAAACTCTAGCAGAACAGCATGAGAGAGGTGTGGAGGGGCATGAAGAAGGTGGTTGGATGCATCAGCAGGGATGATGAGACAGAGTACCGGGCTGTGGTCGACTCCTTTGTCACGTGTGTGAGCAGAATCATCTGCAGCTCAACGTGGCAAAGACCAAGGAACTGATCGTGGACTTCAGGAAGACCAGGAAACACTTGACCCCTGTTTCAATCCAGGGGGTCAGTGTTGACATTGTGGAGGACTATAAATACCTTGGAGTACACATTGACAATAAACTGGATTGGGCTAAAAACACCACAGCACTTTACAGGAAGGGCCAGAGTCGTCTCTATTTTTTTGAGGCGACTGAGGTCCTTCAACATCTGCCAGAAAATGCTGAGGATTTTCTATGAGTCTGTTGTGGCCAGTGCGATCCTCTATGCTGTTGCATGCTGGGGGAGCAGGCTGAGGGTCGCAGATGCCAACAGACTCGATAAACTGATTCGTAAGACCAGTGATGTTGTGGGGATGGAGCTGGACTCCCTCAAGGTGGTGTCGGAGAGGCGGATGCTGTCCAAGATAAAGACAATGTTGGATAACACCGCCCACCCACTCCATGACATGCTGGTCAGTCACAGGAGCTCGTTCAGTGAGAGACTGAGATTACCCATGATGCACCACTGAACGACACAGGAAATCATTCCTGCCTGTGGCTCCCTGTACAACTCCTCCACCTAACACACTGTTTACTGCTACAGCTACACCCTTCTTGCACATGTTCTTTTTCAGCTATTTATTAATAAGTGACTTATGTTATACACACACCCAGCACGCCCCTGCGGGCAGTTTATCCTTCAAACTCGGGTCGTGTGTGTGTGTGTGTGTGTGTGTGTGTGTGTGTGTGTGTGTGTGTGTGTATATATATATATCTATATCTCTCTATCTATCTATCTATCCGTGGTAATCGGAGCACTAGGTGCAGTGACTCCCAAGCTAGGCGAGTGGCTCCAGCAGATCCCGGGAATAACATCGGAGAACTCTGTCCAGAAGAGCGCAGTCCTGGGAACAGCTAAGATACTGCGCAGGACCCTCAAGCTCCCAGGCCTCTGGTAGAGGACCCGAGCTTGAAGGATAAACCGCCCGCAGGGGCGTGCTGGGTGTTTTGTTTTTTTTTTTATTAAAATATGCCTGTATATATGGTGCTATTCTTAGTTAGTGTCTTGTCTGTCTCTGTTAATGGTTGTTTATAATGGAGCACTGTAACGAAAATTTTTTTACCCCAGGGATCAATAAAGTATTCTGCTTCTGAAAATCTTCTTTTTGGTAAAAATGTCATGTCACACCACCAATTTCATTTTTCCCAGACTTATTTAGCCAAAGAAACAGCAGTCAACGTAACTCCAGCCGGGGGTACTCTTTACTTTGCTGGGCAGTCCGTGACTGCAAATAAAGCAAGCACATATCACTCAAAACAGAAGCCACCAGTAAGAAAGTGGTCTATGTGTAAGAAAATGTAAACCAATGTTTATGTACACGCTTGGAAACTGTGTCAAGACTCATGCTGAACTTTAAATTAATCATTGTGACTGGAAAAAAATACATACATCTAAGTTTTTCTTCATTTTCCAGCCATCTTTCAGATTAAGCGTCAAATGTTATTCTGCCACTGGGGCCTCTGAAGGTATCTGGATTGTGTGACAAGTATTTTGCCCCTACCTGCTTCCAAGCCACCTCTACAACCTGCTGCACTACTTAGTGACACAACTATAAAACTGCTGGAAGCTTCAGCTACTGAACTGTAGTTATTGATTGTTCAGGGACCACTGAAGGCCTGAGGTAGGTAATTGCATGATGGCCCCACGTGCCTGCAGGGACAGGCAGAGGCTAGGAAAGAAATGGTCACATTGTGTCCTTAATGAACACCAGCAGGATACCGCGAAACTTTGATAGCACGGAGTGGTGCCGTGCTGGACCTGCCTGCTTTGATAAGGGATTCAAAGAGCATATCCTGAATGTTTATTGGACCAAATAGAGTAAGACGTGTGTTTATCTTTCAGCAAGCAGTGAGACTTCAAACCTGGGTCACTGCCTTCAGGAAGAGAAATTAGATTTGAAGTGATATCAGCTGAGGATTTTGTTGCTGCAGGATGACAGTATACTCCAAAGATAATTGAATTTGGCATCTTCTCAAATGTTGTCAAAGTGCTGTCAAAAAGCTGCACTTCAAGCAAGACAGTACACTTAGTGTAACTTTGGTTTGTTTAGCAGTGCCTATGCCAAAAAAGAAGAGTCTGTGGCACAGGAGGAGATGTGCGAGCCAAAAAACCCCCCAAAACAACCACTTTTATAATACAGTCACATGACAGCAGTGACCCCATACAGGGAGCGATGTACAGAGCAGGCAGGGAGCTGTAAACTGTGGGAAATGATCAACAAGTTGGTCACTAAACAATCATTCACTCATGCAAATACAACCTTTAAAGCTATGCCAGTTGAAACGCTAATTAATCCAAGAGACAAGCAGCCAGGAAGACAGTGCTTTGTGTTTAGGGAGCCAAATACGCAAACAGCTCAATGCAAATGAATGAATGTTTTGCTTGCTTCATCTTCTTGACTTCATTCGTAATGACATCTAGTAAAAGACGCAGAGGTTCTTTTTTTAAGCTTCTTTCCTGCTAAGGAAACAGTTTTTGCACAGTTTTGCCATAACAAGCAGATTAGCTTTGTCCGTGGGGTAATTTTTCTTTCAAGTAATCTGCTTTGAAGGAAAAGAGAGGCAAGGCAAACTGCCACCTTTGCATTGTCTCTGTAGATATGAGGGGTTTTGTGGCCTTTGTCTCGTAAAAATGCTGAGCGAGTTAATGGGATGTGTCTTCCTGGGGGCTGAAGGTGGCCCATCCCGTCTCAAGGACTGGTCATACTGAGAGCTCGTCATTTATTTAGACCTTGAATTATGCTTTTAGTTCAGCAATGACCACCGTCATTAAGCAGAGGCAAAGTGATTAACCCTCTATTATAAAATCTGCTGTAGCAGACATGGGTAATATGAGTGATCTGTGGTTCTACTTAAGCTACGTTAAGGCTGCTTGAACTTTCCAGAACAGTTTTTTTAAACATTATTTAACTTTACCAAGAGCTATCCGACTGCCAGCACCCCGCCTCACCCCAGCACTGACATTTATCACATGTATCACCTGATAGTTTTTGAAACCAAAAACAAAGAATTTATTCATTATAAAAATGTTTTGTTTTTTAATTAAAAAACAAACAAAAATACTATTGTCGATCCTGGTTTTCATTAACAGATTCCAGTCCCATTAAATATTTTTGGGGTGACTGAATCCTGTGAGAACAGGAACAGCGCTGCAGGAGAAACATTTATTAGACTTCGATGTCATTGCAAGAGAAAAAAAAAAGGATTTCTGTCTGTGCTGAAAGGACCTACTGTAAATCACACAGTTTATTATATAATGAGATTAATTTCGTTATTTATGGAAAATATGACAAAAAAGAAACTAATATAACTGTATATAAGAGAAGTTATTATTTTTTGGTCAAATTATACTATTTCAAAATGTGTCATGGTTGGCTGTGTGGCAGGCAGGCAAGCAGGAGTGGTGGATTAGGGGTGGGTTTTTATAATCGATTTATCGATTAAAATCGATTCTAGCTTGGATAACGTAAAATCGATTCATTAAAATCCTGAATCGATTTTTTAATATTAATTTATTTTGCCCGAAATGCCAGAATCTCAGGTGAAAGATCACAAAATTTCAACAACCACCAAACAGCTAAGACAGTAAATGAGAGCAGGTGCACGGCTTCTGCACAAAGACGTAAACACACAGTGCCGACGGATCAGGATCAGTTAGATGTCGCTTTTCTCAGCTGACGGTCGGGGCTGAAAGCCGACAGCTCGCTGATTCTGATCCGCGGGTCCGCGCTGTGTGTTTACGCCCTTTTTGCGCTGATCATATGGCTGTTAGTTTTATCTCTCTCCAAACAATATTGACCGAACCAGCAGCAAAAGAAGATCCAAACCACGCTTCACATAAACATCGTCATGAATTCCCTCTGACTTTTGCTGACTTTTCAGGATAAAAATCACACTTCATGCACAGCTCTCTCTCTCTCTCTCTCTCTCTCTTTTCTGCATTATTCGCTTGCTTGTTACACACAAGTCTACCGTTGTTTACAGCGCTGTCGGCCGACGTTTTTTTTTCCCTTTTACTTACTTCCGAAAAGTAAACCTAATTTCTGCCGTTCAATATTGAACAAATTTAAACTTTTTAAAATTAAGCAAAATGCAAAACGCTGTGTCTCTAATAAAACCGCTGTAACTTCAGAGGTGATGTTCATATGTTGATTAATGGTTTTCTTTCGTTTTTGATGTACTGCAGAATATTTTTATAAAATCCCAGAACAGGAAAATCACCTTCATGTTTTTCTGTGTTTTATCTTCAGCTACTTTGACACAAAGGCATCTGCTGTGATGCTCACACCTTTGATAAAGTCTTGCGTGTGTCAGCTTCCTTTTTATAGATACAAAAATATGTAAATGTACTGATCTGAATTATAATATTTCTGACTGTCAAAATTTCCCAGAATCGAATCAAATTAAATCGAATCGTGGATCGAATCGGGACCTTGTGAATCGGAATTGAATCGATTCTAGAAATCAGTGACGATACCCAGCCCTATGGTGGATCCAAAATGCAGGACTGAGACACAGAAGTACAACTTAAAGCGCAGCTTTATTGCTGGAAAACCTCTTACTAAACTAAACTCATCAAAAGACAAACAAAAACACAGGTGGACTAAAACACTGTAGCAGAAATACTGAACTGGGGACAAACCACTGGAACCACAGAGGCAAAACACACAGCTTGTTGAGGGTACAACACAACACTGACTCAGAGAAACACAGGGTTTAAATACACTGGGTAAGTAACGAGGGGAATGAGACACAGAAGGAGAGCACAGCTGGGAGAAATCAGGACTGATGAGATAAGGAAGCAAACCGGACACATTCACACAAGACACGGACCTTCAAAGTAAAACAGGAAGTATGACACAGAGACGCGAACTTGACATGGTGGAGACAACCAGTAAGAAACACAGAGACATAACCAGTAAGGCAGAGGACTCGATGAACCAAAAGACAGAGGGAAACTCAACATGCAGACACAAACTTACACAGAACAGAGGGGACACAGAGAGACATGAAGGGCAAGGGATCGAAACTAGAAACCATAGAATAACTCACACAAGTACAATAATACAAAAATCACAAAGAACTAAACACGCTGGGTCAGGAGACCCAGGACCCTGATAAAATGAAAGTTTGTTCTTTTTAGTTATCAGGAGTTTGTTTCTGAAACAATTTCACTTCATGTTAGCAAAAGGAGGCAAGATCTCTACAGAAATTCCTTAACTTGCGCTACATAAGGATTGCTTAAGGGTGAGAGCAGGTCATCGATTCTATCCATAAGAAGGTTGTTGGTTCGATCCCTGGCTTCTCTGGTCCACATTGAAGTGTCTTTTGTGATAAAATACAGAGTAGACAGTGTGTGTGTGTACTAGCTTGTAGTGTTGTTTCTTGCAGTTTGACCTGGAAACTGTCAGCATGCTGCATAATCCAGTTTCCAGGCGCTTGGTCCATCTTGGCTGAAGTCAGTGGCGGCTCCTGAAAAAAATCTCAGGGGGGGCAATTTTTATGATATCGACTAAAATGACCCATTTAATGAGTACATCAAACAACACAATTTTAATTTAAATTTAAAATGAACAACCATATTCTGGCCATTTGTATAGATTTGTAAAAATGAACAACCATATTCTGGCCATTTGTATAGATTTGTAAAAATGAACATGAACAGATTTTTTTTTTTTTTTTTGAATGAATGAAAAATAACTATTGAAAACAACAACTGTAAACTGATTGGGGGGGTGGGCTAAAGAGAGAAAGAGAGAGGGATGGAGAAAGAGAGTAAATATGGTTAAGGGTTCTTATTTGTACAAGAACTTTGCTCGTCTGTCTTTCTGAGTGGCAAATTTCTCGATGACCCTGGTGTTGAAATCAGGAAGTTCTTGTGTGAGTTTTTTCTCTATGGACAGCATAGCCAGAGCGTTGAGCCGATCCTGAGCCATATTGTTTCTCAGGAAAGTTTTTATCCTCTTTAAAGTAGAGAAACACCTCTCCGATTCTGATGTTGTCATTGGTGTGGTGATGAGGATGTTAAGAAGACTTACAGTTTCGGTGAATGTGTCTTGAAGGTTGTTTTCCATCAGAACCTGATAGAGCGCCAGCGCACCACTACAACTCTGAAACTCCTCGTTGTCGTAGATCAGGGACAGTTCTGTTTTAAGTCTGGCTTTGTCCAATGAGGGATAGGCTTCCACTGTGGTTTGTAGTGCTGCATCTGGAAAATTTTTGCTGTGTTGTTGGAACAAGTCTCCTTGCAACAGAGTGGCGCTGACAAGGTGCTTGGTGAAAGAAAACCTCTCCTTGGCATGGCTCATAATGGTGTCGCACACCTATCCAATAATATATAATTGGTAAGAGTTAGATTCAGTGGTAAGACTTTGGCACATGTCTCATGTTAATCATTATTCTGAAAAAAAAAATCTGTCCATAACAAAACAAAACAGTCATGACCACTATATCAAATGACATCTGACAGCATCGTCATTAGATTTTATCTGATGATCCGATTTAAATCAGACCAAGCAGCTAGTGCTTACCTCCAGTGCCAAATGGTGTTGCCTGTCTTCCCCCAATGTTCTCCGTCTCTTTGTGGGTGGGTCTTGAACAGGTCCCCTGTACTCCTCATCCACAACCAGATTAGGAAGTGCCTCCCTGATCCAATACATAAGTTTCATTAATGGCTTCTGAAAACTGAATAGGGATATATTAACCAAACACAAACCAAACAAAGGTTGTGTTCTAATTACCGGGAATTACCGGATTTAATTAATAACCGGACCTGGTTTAATGGCTGGGGGAAAACCAGTGCAAGTAAATAAAGGCCCTGGCCATAATTTCAGGAAATAGCCTATGGTATAGGCTACATCAAATCATTACTGGGAATATACTTCATCAAATATACTTAATCAAATATTTTTCATAAAATTACTTCAAAGGCTGATATAAATCAAAATTATCTGAATTCCATTAAACATTTAAGTCACAGAACACAGAATATATGCAGAGAATTTGATAGAATCTATGCATAGATAATTAACATTTATTCTAGGTTACATATTTATGCTTTTATGCCTACCTGATAGCCTGCATGCGGCTGATGAATGTCTGGGTGATCCCTGCGATGGTGACAGAATCGATGTTTCTCTTCTGTAGGTGGTTATACAGCATGTCTACATGTGGCATTATCTTGTGAAACAAGGCCAGGAAAAAACAGAAAGCTTCGTCTTCCAGCATTCTCACGAAACCACCGGCATCTCTCTTTGTAGGGGCATCAAATCCTTCACTGTTACGGATGGTCTGAAAACACCTCACCAGATCGTCTTTATGTTCATACACTGTATTCACAGCACGACTGTTGAAGTTCCAACGGGTTGCCGATGCACTTGGAAGTCGGTGCGCCACCACCTCGTCAAGCACTGCAGTCCTCTTGCTCGATTTAGTAAAAAAAGAAGCGAATCCTGCTATGTCGGAAAAAAAGTGACTGATTTGAGGGATGTGGGAGGTTGCTTGTTGCATTACCAGGTTTAACTGATGGGCATAACAATGTACGTAGTGAGCGTTAGCATAAATGTCCTGTATCTTACGCTGCACTCCTCCAGTGGTACCCCTCATTACAGCGGCCCCATCGTAGGCCTGGGCGATCAACTTTCTCTCTTGTCCCTGGGGGAGGATGAAGCGCAGCCTCTCCGATAAGGCACTGGCTATTGCATCTGCACAAGCATTGGGTAGCTTGATGAATTCAAAAAAACGCTCTTGAATACGGTTTCGTTGGTCAATGTATCTTAGCACCATGACTAACTGACAGTGTGTAGAAATGTCAGTGGTTTCATCAGCTTGAATGGCTAAAAACTTCGCTGCCTTTACTTCTTCCACGATCCTTTCTCTCAGAACTGCCAACATGCAATCCAGGATCTCGTTCTGGACTGTTTTCGAGGTGCCTTTAAATACAGTAGCATTTTCAAGGTGTTGCCTCAAGTCGTGATCAATTGATGCCATCAAGTCGACTAAACCTCTAAAAATCCCTGGATTGTCTGAGGAATCACTTTCATCATGTCCCCGCATTGCTAGCTCAAAAGCACCACAAAACTTAATACAATCGATGATTTTAGATAAAATATGACGGTTTTTATCTACCTCTTCGTTGTGCCTTCTTAAAGCAATCCGATGTCCATCATCTAGCTGCGCCGCTATGCTAGTTTTCCCTAGCACAGCTAGCTTTACACTGTTGTCCATATGAACTCGTGAGCTTTCATGTTTCTTGATTCGTTCGGAGAGGTGCTTTAAGTCGGTTTGTCCAGATTGTGTCCACGTCAAATCACACTTGTCACTTTTGAACAGTATGCACGGGAAACAAAAAAGTGCATTAGCTGTTCCACAGCCTGTCAGCCACGACTTGCGCTGGAACCAACTCCGACAAAAAGTCCTGTTGTATGCTTTTGACTTCTCCTTCGTTGCCTGGGTTAGTTGAATTTCGGGCTTGTCAGGTCCCAACTCTTTAACTTGCAGTTTTTCTGCCATTGTCCTTCTGGCAAAAGGGTAGGTTAGAAGCGATCTAACCGAATTTGGGGGAGGCTGTGCCTCAACCGTTAACAATACCGCTGCCATCGTCTCTCTCTGACCTTATAGCTCACTTAGGCTACTGACTGAGGTAAAATTCTAGAACAGCAAATCTTCGCGCGTTTTCTGCAGGGGCGCAATTTTAAGCGCCCCCAAACCATTTAATTCAGCGACGCTGATAGGTCAAATATTTATTATTTTCCCCTGGCAACCATTTAATGATAGGCTATTTCGCTGCATATCAAGGGCGCTTTGACGAGCGCCCCAGAAGAAGAAAAACACCGTTTGTTGGTTGAACTTTAATGAGTCAGCTGGTGAAAATGTTAAAATACGCCTGGCTGTATATGGGCACACACATAGTAAAACTATCATTGATGAATTTTTTAAAAATATATATTTTTACTCCTCCACATTTGGGGGGGCGGAGCCCGAGCGCCCCCTATGGGCCAGCCGCCACTGGCTGAAGTCATTCCAGCTGCATCCCTTATAAGCTGTGTAGAAGCATTTTTAGAGGTATTTTTATTCATTTTGCACTTGCCGTAAACACATTACAAGATTTAATTTGCCTTTTTCATGGCCGGAAGCTCAAGCTTTCGTGCTCACGCTGTTTTACATCAGGTATATTTAATGTCTCTAGTCCACGATCAAAGATCGCTAATTTGTCTTGTGGGGCTTTTTGTCCAAGTCAAAAACAATCCAAGTTAAAACTGATCATTTTAGCAAAACAACCGATATAATTTCAGTAATACTAGAACAAAGTACTCATAGTTTACAATTTGTTTTGACTGCAGCCAAGAATAGAAGCCTCACTAAACTAATTGGCAAAGTCCATGATTAAAATCAGGTTTAATGCATACAGAGGCTACCCCCACGTTACATGATATGAAAGTAAAAGTTCAAGAACTGGGCAGGCCTCCAGCTGAGATGATTATCAGCTTCAGCTGGTCTGTTCACATAGCTTTAATCAGCAGCTCTCCCTTCAGTATTTTAAGCTAAATTTGGACAATTACTTGAGTTACTAAAATAGCAGACATATTTAAAAAACATCACTGAGGCTTTGATAACCAGAATATAGCTGCGCTACCAGAGAGAAAAAAGATAAAAAGATACTTCCAAACTGAAAAATGCTTGTTAACAAATGGAAATACTATAATACCTCAAAGCTTACAAAGGAGGCCTGAACTCTGGTTTGTGCCCCAGAATATCAATTTATCACTGACCCCGACAGAGCACACGCTCTGATGTCAGCAGGCGAGACAGATGGACTCTGAGAGTGGGGGATGTTTGACTGAAGTAAACTAACCTGCGATCTGGGATTTGATGGTTGAAAGGACTGTTGGCTCGAATCAGTCAGGAGAGAAGTTAACAGAGGCGTGAGCTGCAGGAGTAATAGAGTGGAAAATGTGAGTAGTTGACTACTGAACCACTGTGTTCAACAGAAACCCTCCACAGCGAGCTGAAGTTTCTCTGCCTTTAAAACAGAAGTTAAGCCATGTCATTTTTGTTTGTTGTTTTTAATCAATCAATAATCACAAGTTTGCCACTAGGGGGGCTTTACAGTCTGTTCAGGATACAGCTTCTTCTTTCTTTATATCATCCAAAATGAGACTGAAGGATGGCCGCTTATCAAAATTAATTTTCCACACAAAACAACCCGCATCGTTTGTATTGTCCTGTTAATCCTTATCCTGCTTCTTACAGATTATCAATCCCTGCCTTTAAATAGAAGTTTAGACTCTAATCTATGTACGAGTATCTCCCCATAAAGCCTTTTTAAGCATTTTTCAAAGAGAATCATAGACCAAACGTGACTGCATTTATGCTCTCAGACATTTAAAAACAGTTCATCTATATGCTTATGTACAAATACAATTGGATTGGATTATCCAAAAGAGAAGGACGCTCAGTAGTGACTAGTTCATTTTTTATAAAATAAATCCTATCAAACTGCACAAAGAGCAAAGTACAAAAACAAAACAAAACAAAAACAAAAAACTATGGCCATTTTGAGTTTCAAACTCATTTTCAGATTTTTTAAAAAAAACATATTCGCTTTAAAACTCATAGTTTATAAATTTGTTTAGGCTCTCTGCCATCAAACACAGAAAATGTTATGCAAAATAGTAAGCAACTAAGTCCACATCTGATACATTTAACTGGCGTTCAGACCTCTCTGAATCCCAGGGGATCACTCGTTCCCTGAGAGATAAACCAATCTCAGCAGAACACAGTGTCCTTACAGCTGATCTACAATAATAAAGAGCCAACTTTTACAGATTGTGCTGTACTATATTACAGAATTAAAATCTACCAAAGGTGGCGACAGAAAGAAACAGTAAAGGGAGAGCAACTACATTTCCTAATTATGGGGGCAAAGTTAGGTTGTTTTTTTATACCTGCCCTTTTTATGTCCTGTGGCCACTTAACGAAATTAAACTTAATGTTTTAAAGTGAGGCCAAAACAAGCCATTTCAAAATATCTCCCAAGTGACAAGGCTAATGTCTGAATTATTAACCTTCTATGTCAGTGTTTCCCAACCTTATGGAGCCACAGCACATATTTCACATTAGAAAAGTCACACGGCACACCACCAAACAAAAATGTCACAAAAAGCAAATTGATAATTTTCCCTCGCACACAGGGTAGAGCAGAACTGGCTCGGTTTGTCCCCAGTATACCTTTTTTGATTTCTTCTGACCACTACTCATGCTAGACCCTTCAACTGGGTCGGGATTTTCTCCAGCACTCAGGTCAGATTGACTACTTTTTCTTCTCGAATATTTATCTATTGCTATTACGCACTAGGGTGTCTCACACACAGCATGACTATTATGTAATTTCTTCTTCACCTTCTTCTGTTTTACTGGCATTTGGCAGCCCATTTAATTAGAGCAAGTAGTTGTACTGCCCTCTAGTGGAAGAGAATGTGTCACGGCA
Source organism: Diplotaxodon limnothrissa (assembly GCF_057381915.1). Lineage (NCBI taxonomy): Eukaryota > Metazoa > Chordata > Actinopteri > Cichliformes > Cichlidae > Diplotaxodon > Diplotaxodon limnothrissa. The sequence continues at coordinate 39,933,831 of NC_140597.1, read as the reverse complement.
TAGTCGTGGGGAAACGCTGTTCTTTGTAAGCCGATATGCAACATCTCAGGTCAAAGCAGCCAGCAGCAGCTGAATGGCATGCAAGGGTTAAGAAATGTTTCTGTTATGTTGCAAGTTACAATGTCAATTTCCCGCTGAAGCGCAATTCATGCATTACTACTGGGAGAATGTTTAGCATACCGAAGTCCTCCAAGTCCTGTAAGGTTTCTGGTATCACTTGGTTCATGTTTACTTTCTGTTGTACCTGCTCCTGGCACAGTGCCGGAGCAGTTTAAATGGTTTCATCCAACATTCTCTTTGAATGTGTGTCAATGCAAATGGCGGTCAGTAGGGAAGACCTGTAATCACTCATCTTCCTCCCTCCCAGTGTTTGGTTGCTAGTCTATTCTTTACATCACTTCCATTTTCCCCACGCTGTCAAACACAATGCTGCCATCATTATTCTAGTCCAGTCATTTTCTTGCTCACCCTCTGTGAGCCCTGTGCTTTAAATGACAGAGTTCTTCTGACATTTCATCTTTCAGACTCTCATTCGTGTAGCCCGCCTCACCCTGGTCAGTCAGATCCCCATCCAAGTCTCCAAATTCATCTTCACCACCACCAGCTGTGTCTAGACTCCAGGGGTCCTGCTCTAATTTCTATCACTGTTAGGATTTTGTTCTACTTTGATACTCATCAGTCTAATCACTAAGTAGCTTAATTGAATAATGTATCTTAACAAATCATTTTCATTAATTTTCTAAGTGATCTCTCCTTATTAGAATATTGTGATCTCCAGTCTACTTTGTGAATTATGCTTGTTAGATCTGTACACCTGTATGTTCTTTCTCACTCTTTATTACAGCATCTGTGAATTAGTAACCAAGCTAGCTAACCATTATGCTAACTGTCAAGCTAACACAACATTCGGGGAAGCTAGTAATTAGCTGATTAGCTCTACTGAATGTTTAGGAGAATTCCTTAGTGTCCTTGTCCAAAATGAGCTCAATGGCTGTGAAACATATGATTCAACACTGCTCAACTGAAAACTCTGGCTTGTATATTTTCCCATTAATGTACCAATTGGTTGTATTTCTTTTATTGTATTAAAGTCTAGGTAAATGCATTGTTCTTTTACTTATTCTTATACTTTTCTTCAATGAGCCAGAAGTGTCACTCATGGATTACGCTATGAAAGAACTTGTAAAGTCTTGTAACACTACTCTTGCATAGAGAACGCAATTTATATCTTACTTTAGGGCAAAGTCACCAAACTATGAGCTGTTTTGAATATGACTTGAATGGGGATTCGATTAACTATTAATCATTTGTTGGACAATGACACAAATGCTGTAGTTTTGCCTCAGAACACCACCACAGTGGATTTTAAACCAAACAATTAATATGTACTTTATTAATAGTGTAGACGTTCAGGTTTAATTTAAAGGGTTTTTTAAAAAACTGTTTTATGCAAATTCAAATTCAAATTTTATTTGTCACGTACACAGTCATACACAGTACGATATGTAGTGAAATGCTTGCATAGATTCCCTGTCAGCATGGGTTAGTGAGCAAAGCTAGTGAGTATGCTGTAAGGTAAAAATATTTGAGTTTTTAGTTACAATTTCATTTGCTTTGTCATATTCTAACATAACTGAAAAGTATGCATCTTTTCCAAACTTCGCTGCGGACACACACACACACACACACACACACACACACACACACACACACACACACACACACACACACACACACACGTTCAGCAAGACACAATATTAAACACAATAATGCACACTATTTTAACACAGGCACCACAATAAATTAAACCTCTAGCCTGTGACAGTGTGTCAGTGTGTACAGAGTGTAATAATTTTAACTTGTATGTCTGATCTTATTGTAAAGCACTTTGTGATTTTTATCTGTGAAATGTGCTATATAAATAAATTTTACTTACTTACTTACTATAATGCACACAGGTGAGTACATTCATTATGAAACTATTAAAGATTATGTCAGTCTTGCGACTACCAAAGTGTCTCAAGACACCACAGTTTTTGCATGTTTTATCTGGCCCCAAAAGTCTAATTTGCACAGCACACATCACTGCAGCAAGGCCAGTAGTGTCAAATTACTCATTGATAATAATGTTAAACTGCCTGGCTGAAGCTCATTATAGTCCAAAGTATTACCTTCATCCAGGTGCACAGATATAATATTCCAAATGTGACTTGGCACTGAGAGGTTTAGGCAATTTCTTCATGATTGGCACTGAAGAAATTGTTCAGAGTATTCAATATGTCTGTGAGGGCATTCATCAGGGACAGGTGTGTGAGTCTCTTCTGCTTCATGTTGGACCATAACCATGATTTGAATCGCAAGTCAGAAAATAATCATTCAGGTGAGGCCAACACAGGGAAAACTCTGGATACTCCATATTTTTACTCATATGTTACAACTTCCTATCATCCATTTCTTACATAAATGACAACACAACTAATTAACTGTTTAAACTGTGTACACACAGCTGCTATGTCAACTAAGCTTTCTGATTTATTCAAATAAGGGCTTCAAAATATCTCCGGAAGAAGCTGCCTGAGATGCTATAAAGTACAGAACTTGCTTCTTGTAGTAAGTTTAAGAAGGACTTTGATAGTTATCATTTTACTCTGTGTACAACATATTTTCTACAATACATCTCACTACCTTTTTTGTTAACAGTGCTATAATCCTGATTTTATGTTGTATGACTAATATTATTGAGCACTTAGAGTCTTTCACAAAGTAAAACAAGTGCTTTTCCTTTGCTTTAAACCTAAAATTCACTCACAGACCCCAATGCATCAGGGGCAACTTGTTTCACTATCTTTGACATGTAGACTAGAGGAGCTATCAACCTCCTGATTACTATCCACTCTACTTAACATGCAGCCTCACTTGTGCAGCTCTGTAAGGGAAATGTAACATAAAGTAGCATCTGTTCAGTAGCACTTTGGAAGAGTTCAAGGTTGCTTGTACCAAAGAGGCACTGCAGTATAGAGGCTGAAATGACCCAAAAGTCTTTGCATCAGACGCTGAAATCCTCACTGACAGGAAATAGAACACGGAGACGGCAGATGTGAGGCCGAAGGCAGGTGGAAACTGCAGTATGATCAGGCTCGGCCAGGTTTCCGGTTCAACGGTACAGCGAGGTAAAGAAAAACCACATTTTATCCTTCGAGAAGTAAGAGCAGGACTGAATGAGACATGAACGAGTAGAATGGCCAGCAGGAGCCAGCAGGAGGCTTGGATGAAGTAGGAGAGTGCAACTGAATGCAGGCTTACCTGGACTGGCATCTGGCAAACAGAGCTCCAATGTATTAAATTCTTCACACAAGCGGTGTACCCAGGCTATCAAACCTCCAGCTGTGGGGTACCTCTGAAACACCTTCCTGCCCTCTTTACTCTAGAAAAGGCATGTTCGAGCAGATATTGAGCAGCTGCTGGAAGACCATAGGTGGTGCCAAGGCCAGGTGCTGAAGGCAGTGACAGGGAGCATCATCTCATCAGTAACAACAAGCAGGCATCACTACCTTCCCCAGAAAGCAGATTTATTTATTTTTATAGAGGCAGGAGAGTAGGCAGAATAAAACACCTGCATGCATGTTCTCCACCTCACTGGCATCTTACTGGAAGCTAATGGTCAGTCTGAGCAAGCAAATCAAGTTTGTGGCACACATCGCAGTTACAGCATTGTGAGCAGTCATTGTTATTCTGTCATAGGTCTCAAAACAACTTGCCTTAATTGAATTGACTGTGCCCTGGGAAGATCACACGGGGAATGCTTTTGAAAGGAAGTGCGCAAAGTACCAGGGACTTGGTTAGGCAAGCAAAATGTCATCGTGCCGAGGTAGCCTACAGAGGACTCACCGGTCTATCACTCCACAGAGCTGGGTGTGAGGGAACCTCAAAGCCATCTAAGGCATCAGGACTGCAACACAGGCATCAGAGAGCTTCCAGATGGCTGTTGATAAGAGGGGTAGGCCAAGGCTCAAAGCTTCTAGGATGATAGTTAAGATTTGACCAAACCTTGGGCGCTCAGGTGAGGACGTATGATGTTACAAGAGCCAAAATACCCAGTGAATCTAGAAAAGATCAGTGATGATGCGCCCCAAGACATCTGTAGAATGTACTTTCATGTGTTCTCTACCATTTTTGATTTTATGAATCCATACTGCGCAGAGTTACCTATCTGCTTATCCTTGAAAAGTTCACAAATTCAAATGTAATCTTATAAAAATTCTTAAAAATCCAGACTTTAATGACAGATAACAGTTCATAAGACAGAAAAAGAAACATATTTATTAAGCTTTTTTTGTCATGTTTGGGTTTCTTCCCCACGTTTTTCTTTTTAAATTAACATCAAAAGACTAGATATACAGATTTTAGATGTACGAGTAGTAACCATGAACCAAACATCCCTTTTCATGCAATATTTTATCTGTATTTTGGAAACAAATCCCACACAGTTCAGATTAAACCTTTAAAGCAAAGGTTAAGTTCAGCCACGATTCTGAAGTCTGATACAGTACAGCTGAAAATGTTTTGAGGCAGGTAGTTAATATCCTTTGGAAAAGCAAATGAGGCAAAGTAACAACCATGTTAAGATGATCTCGACGTGAGATCCAGCCCACAGTCAGGGGCGACTATTATGTGCGGTTAAATGGTTTTGATAGATTTCCTCTCGCTCTCCACCTCTCATATCAGAGATTTCAGGAGTTGCACGGGTGCACGTGCATGAAAGCAGGAGCACTCGTACAGCCACCCTGAACCATTAACAGACACACAGAGACACCTGGGAGTCTGAGCTCTGTGCAGAAAGAAAAAGCATGTTATTATTCTAAAAATGGCATAAGCAAATCTAAACCACATGATAAGATCCAACTGGACAAGTGTGAACATTTCAAATGCTGCCATTACATTAAAAAAGCTTAGTTGAAAAGAGGTTGGCAGTGTACACCATGATGAGCATTCTTTATAAGTTATGGCTTCTTTGATTTTTGTAATAACTTTACAGTATATCTGACAATAATTTAGCTCACCTGAGAGTTTCAGGTCATAATACTATTGTTGTTTTTCTTAAACAGGCAGAGACTCAAGGCCCTCATGATGAAAAATTGGATGTAATTGTGCTGGCCAGTGTATCCACTCTCATAATGTGCTCTATCCTTGACACCTGATCTACGATATTCTCTGATGGGAGAGCCTGCGCAAGGACCTAATAAATCATACTCATCATTTCCCAAAGACACATAAAGTTAGAGGCCTCCGAGGGTTGACGACATGCTCCCTCTGGCCTTTGCTACAGTGCAAAGATGCACAACCTTAATGAGGTTTTTGAACTGGGTTTCTCAACCTTCTTGTTACATGTCTGTTACAGACAACAATCCCTACCTTTCTGACCTTATTGCTGATACTAGAAAATAATAAAAAGTTAAATCTATCATTTTTTAATACTGAGTGATGACTTAAGATTTTCTTTCTACAAAAATACACCAAATCAGTAAGCAATCATCCATGAGTACTAGTTTTATAATCTTAGACCCACAGGCTTCTTCGTTATGCAGTTAACTTCCAGTAGTCAAAGTTAATTATCGCCGGAAGCATAAAACTATGTGCACACCCAGCATTTGTTCTGTCCCTTCATTTTTGTCCAAACAGGAACACTGTGCCTCATCTCCTCACTGACAGTATGAGGTGACCACAAAGGGAGACTACTTTACTTAGCGATCATTTATGGCCGTCTTGTAACACAAGGCATTACAATAATTGGCTTTAATGTCTATTTAACATTTCATTATTTCCACAGAACAGTCCTGATTATTTTACATTTGTATTTTAAGTCCTGGTGTGTTTTCTGCTGCATCATCAACTGTTCACCGGAGTGAATTTCTCCTGAAACTGAGCTGCAGATGAGTGCACTAAACTTGAAGTGCATGCACCGTATTGATAGCTTGAAACATAGACTCACCCTTTTCCATCTCTTTTCTCATTCTGTCATGTTTTTACATATTTCGAATCACCCTGTTTGATAAAAAATGATTTTGGGAAATATTCAGTATCATTCTAGAAACTGCAATAAAAACAGGCATTTGTTCCAAGTAGAGGGGTTAATAAAACCGATATTCCTGTTGTGCTCAGAATTTTCTGACTATTTATTAATCTTCTGTCTGCAGGCTGTCTGTACCAACAGATGTGGGAAGAAAAGCCCTGGAGGAAATACTCCATCCTGACTGAATTACAGCACCTGCTGTATTTAAGATGGACGTTATTTGTCAGGAGAAAAGGTCTATGCGCTGCCAAAAAATGCCTCCACCTCATTTGTGCCGTCATGACTCACAAACTGACCCAACACTGTGGTCAAAGAAAAACCAAGGAGCGGCGAATGTCTTCCCACTGGCTAGTCTTTGCATGAGAATAACTTGTTCAGGCTGCCATCTGGTAAATTGTTATTTCCCGTACGCTGCTCGACGACTACAGACTACGACCTTCATCCCAGAATCCCAGCTGAATCGTGCCTGCACCTGTAATCCATACGTATAGTGTGGCCTGCTGAGAATGGATGGCATGAGCAGAGGAGTGCTTTTCACCTCATTGCACGATCTATTTAAAAACCAGAGAGCAGATGCTCCGGCAGGCTGATTAAATGATGGCTGATGTCCTCAGCCAATGTGCCTCCCTCCCATGACAAGGCACCAGAGCCACTGAGGGTTGCCACAAAGCAATATTCATCTTAAATTCTGCCCGGTTTGGTCTCCATGTGGGGGGGGGGATAGCTTTAGCAGCTCCACTGAGGACTAATGGTTCATACTGTGTGGACTCATCTGTCTGCCAAATATGATTTCTCAGACACTGGGTATTATTGCATTCAATTTATTTCCTTTTTTTCGAGGAGCAATTAAAACAAAGTATTTCTTTTGACTGTGAGAGAATATAATATTCATTCTAAACATGTTTTGGTTACAATGTGCCAAATTTCTCTTATTAGTCCAGAGTGTGATTTGATGGTATCATTTGGTCACTCACTTTGAAATCTATAAGCAACCTGTGACCGATGGACAGACAGACATATCTATCTAGTTAGTAGTGATCAGTTAGTGTATTTTCATACATTCCCGATCAATAAATACTTTTACGTTGACTTTATACTAAATTTCAAATGCTACCATGCTAACAAGCTAAAATCTGATTTAAAATCTTGGACAATTTTGGACCTTATACAAAAAACATTAGGTGGATTTTGGCCATTTTAACTGCATAAGACAAAATTTGTAGGATTTAGGCGGATAAGTAATTGAGATTACCTTGTACTGTTAAAAAAATGCAATGGTAAATATTAAATTACTGCCAAACACTTAGTAAATTTCACATGAATGTACACAGTGAGCTTCACTCCAAAGAAAGACATTAGTAATAAGTTCCTGATGTGTAGCTTTAAGATCTTAAAAGCTTAGTGACACAAAGTGCTGCCGGAGTAACATCACAGACGTGAACATTGAGCTGAAGTGATTAAAAAGCTGTTCTGTCTTCATCTCCCCAGAAACAGAAGTTTCTGAAGGAAAATCTCATTATTGTTTCCATTATGAGACACCAAAGCAGATGCTTCTTTGAGGAAATTATTGCCATTTAGAAAACTGGTTTTAATGGATAGACTGTCATCACTTCAGAGCAACTCTTTAGAGCACGATGGGAACAAGGCGGAGTGACGAACCCAATTAATCACACTCTGGCTTGTTCACCGCAGGCTCAAGATGGTGGCTTTGTACCTGGATGCTCGTTACAGCTTGCATCTTGATGTATGAAATGGAAACACTACCCTAAATGTTTAGGCCTTTGTTTATAGCTCCTCCGCGTTTAGCCATTCATCACGTTAATTGACTCACCACTTTGTTGTGCTGATTTGTGTTTTTAAAATCCATTTTCCATGTCATACCTGAACTACTCTAATAACATCCTGACTTGCAGTTTATAATGACAGAAAACACACTTTTTAAGGCACAGGAAGCGCAGGAAATTACTGGAAACAAAAAAATTACACAACAGACTTGACAGCTAATGGCAATGCAATTTTATGGATGATTAATGTACAAATACAAAATGAAACAACCTTTGTCACCTTAATGGCTGCCTGTGTCTCCCCTTTTTTCTCAAAGTAAGGCAGTACAAAACTTGCAGCAGACAAAAATAAATCTGTTAAATCTTCTGTTGTTTCGAACGAGAAATAAAAGAAATAAAATAAAATTAGCACTCCCACTCACTCCCACAAAATATTGAGCAGTTTCATTTGCACTAGTTTCTTTCGCGATTTCTCTCTTGTGCTGTCACCAAGTTTAAATCTATGGCTGTCACACGGATATTATCACACGGAGGATGACGCGGTTAAGTCATCTAAAACTAAAGATACACCGGCAAAGAACAGGCTCAAATAAGTGAGTCTGTCTGTTTCCACCAAAGGAAAAAAGAGTTCAAGAAAAACACTACCACTGAAATGCTACAATCGGTTGCGCATTTGTACATTTGTACAAATGATTTGTTTTAAGTAATAAGGCAGTTATCCTCACAGATTTGCAAGAATGTTTTCTGGCTTTAATGAATTCAGCCAACGAAGTGTTCCTCCTATGGTGCTGCACTGTTGAGCAGATGTTAGCTGTAGCCTCATTTGTTCCTGATGCATTCAGAGAGCTGCAGAAATGAAGTGAAACCCAGGTGTGACAGACTCACAGCTGTGCGTCAACATCAGCAGAACAGACACCAACAAACATGCTGCTTTGGTGTCATCTGGCACAGGGGAGGAAGCAGTGTTCACTGTCTCCATTAATAGATCTACTTTATTTAAAACCCCAGCTGCAACGAACCTTGGTGTCTAAAGCAAACCATGTTGTCTCGTTCAGACACGTTTTCCAGTGAAAGATGAAGAATGTGTGTTGAGTTTGACACTGGGAGGCTGCTTTCTGATTCATTTCAGAAGAAAATAGTTCTTTTGCAAGTTTGTGATGCATGGATACAAACATGGCTTGGTATTCAAATGAATTACATGTGCAAAAGCCTGAAACCACAGTGCTCATGCATTAGGAATGGTAATCACCATTAATCATAGCTTGTGCGAGGACGTAATGATTTCCATGGTAAAAATGTTGGTTTATACATTCGATTATTGCTATAATCATTGAAACTGACAAGCTGAACACGGTGCTTTAATTTACTGGGTTATTTCTTCCACAGAGCTGGAATAGTGGAGGGTGAAACAACCACAGCAACTAAACTCTACTCTGAAAAACAAAGATCCAGCTGTTGCAAGCAACTTTGGGTGAAGTGAACGCACATATAAAGGGCTTCAGGCTTTAAAACTGCTACTGAACTAAGATTTTGTTTGATACGAGCAATCCAAGTTAACATTGTTCCAGTACAGATAATAAAACTGATGCGAGGGCTAAATTTAAACCCTTTTACACACACTTTGTAAAATGAAAATGTAGAAATCAGTGACTAACAAAACCTGCCTATTTATTAACCTGTCTAGTGGGTGGATGGATTTTTCAAAGCCAATTTAACACTGTTTAAATCTGTCAATCTCATGGAAAAACACCACGTTTTTCATATCTCCAAAAATAAAACTGTCAGAATAATAAACCTGATCAGCATGTTTGGGAATGTGTAGGATGTGAAAAAAGAGAAGGTCAGTTTGCAGCCCACAGACAGATTTTAATGTCATTTATTTGGGATATGTGCTCTTTGGACTTGACAAACAGGACTACTTGCAACAGTCAAGACATGGTTTAACATGCAACACTCAATCAGTCGTGAAAGACTGTATTGTAAACACTGCAATTTCAAATTCCTGTGTATGATCTGTACGTCTGGTTTTTGACAATAAGAGTGACTACTTTCATTTTTTCTTTTTAATATAACCACCATAGATACATTTTATTTTATTTTTATGTTGTTGTTTTTTTTTTACTTTCCTGTGGAATAATGATATAAATAAGCATTAGATCCCTCCTCCCTCTGGAGTAATCCAACCACAAATGTGACTCATGAAGATCTTCCGAACTTAAAGGCCAACGATGAAAATAAAAGAACCGCTGACCTTCATACGGTGATATAATCCATTCTCATCCCTTTTGTCTGCAGTGCCTTATAGGCATTTCCCTTTACCGCTAATGTCCTTTAACACTAATGCCTGTTGTGTGATTTATTTGGTCTTTTTGCAGAAATAAAAACAGAAAAAAATTCAGAAAACACATTTGTTTATGCATTGGATTCAACATTTCTCTGTAATACCATTTTGTCCTTTACATCCTTTAAATAAGCTTTATTACAGACTCTGTAAAGTAAAGAGTCTCATTCATAAGAGTACCATGATGTGAAGATGATCCAGCCTTGGTAAACCAGAGGCGTTAAACCACAGCTCTGTGCAAAACCCTGGAGATACCTGTCAGATCAGATCTGTGTAAGACCATCAAGCTGTAACATGAGAATAGGAGCCTCTTATATGTGCATGAAGTCCACTAAAGGACCCTGATCTACCTTTTTTTCAAGCTATGGTATATTTCTCACTCAGGTCCTAAATAATTAAACACACTTAGTGTGTCAGCAGCCATTAAGGACCTGGCCCTCATTTAAACTGCCTGACTGAATCAGAAAGAAGCCTATGCAAGACTCTTCAGGAACTACAAAGACATGAGTTTGTAAGGCACAGGGCATCTTTTTGAAAATAACAAAATTGATATTTGGTACACAAGTTTGGCAGAAAGAATCCATCAACTTTGTGTAACAGCAACTATAAAATACTATCCATAAATAATTATTCACAGAGAGCAAACATTCTCACATTTAGTTTTTGTCAGAAAGACCTCCTGACAGAATCTGTTCTGCACCCAAAACACAGGTCACACACAGGCCAAAGGTTCACTACTGAACAGCAGCCCTGCATGCAAGCAGGGTGATACTGCTTGCAAGTCACACCTACAGCATGACTTTATCACTGTGCTGCTAGTTTCTATGTGAACATGTGGAGCAGGTCCCGTATGGCCAGTTTCATCTTACATAAACCCAAAAGATGGGGCACAAACTGAGCAAGACTAGTTAAAGTCATACTCTTAATTAATACTCGTAGTTAATTGTGGGCGTAAATCTCATACAGAGTAATCCACACTGATAAAGCACTGCTGTGATTTCAAACATCACTTCTGTTATTCGACAAAATAAAATAAAATCTTATAAGTCTTCTTATAAAAACTACAAAATTAGCTTTAAGACAAGGGTCTGTGCATTCTTATTTTCATAATGTCACTCTATATTTTTTATGGTCAAAAAAAGCAGACAGAAAAAACACACAGAAGGAAAATAATCCCTTAGTAAATGTAATGTAATCTGTTGTGCTTCATGAAGCATAAAACGTTTTCCATATGTATGTTTTTGATATAATTTCCCAAGAGGATGTAGTGTTTGAACTATATCATTGGCTGTACAGTGGGGCAAAAAAGTATTTAGTCAGCCACCGATTGTGCAAGTTCCCCCACCTAAAATGATGACAGAGGTCAGTAATTTGCACCAGAGGTACACTTCAACTGTGAGAGACAGAATGTGAAAAAAAATCCATGAATCCACATGGTAGGATTTGTAAAGAATTTATTCGTAAATCAGGGTGGAAAATAAGTATTTGGTCAATAACAAAAATACAACTCAATACTTTGTAACATAACCTTTGTTGGCAATAACAGAGGTCAAACGTTTACTATAGGTCTTTACCAGGTTTGCACACACAGTAGCTGGTATTTTGGCCCATTCCTCCATGCAGATCTTCTCGAGAGCAGTGATGTTTTGGGGCTGTTGCCGAGCAACACGGACTTTCAACTCCCGCCACAGATTTTCTATGGGGTTGAGGTCTGGAGACTGGCTAGGCCACTCCAGGACTTTCAAATGCTTCTTACGGAGCCACTCCTTTGTTGCCCGGGCGGTGTGTTTTGGATCATTGTCATGTTGGAAGACCCAGCCTCGTTTCATCTTCAAAGTTCTCACTGATGGAAGGAGGTTTTGGCTCAAAATCTCACGATACATGGCCCCATTCATTCTGTCCTTAACACGGATCAGTCGTCCTGTCCCCTTGGCAGAAAAACAGCCCCATAGCATGATGTTTCCACCCCCATGCTTCACAGTAGGTATGGTGTTCTTGGGATGCAACTCAGTATTCTTCTTCCTCCAAACACGACGAGTTGAGTTTATACCAAAAAGTTCTACTTTGGTTTCATCTGACCACATGACATTCTCCCAATCCTCTGCTGTATCATCCATGTGCTCTCTGGCAAACTTCAGACGGGCCTGGACATGCACTGGCTTCAGCAGCGGAACACGTCTGGCACTGCGGGATTTGATTCCCTGCCGTTGTAGTGTGTTACTGATGGTGACCTTTGTTACTTTGGTCCCAGCTCTCTGCAGGTCATTCACCAGGTCCCCCCGTGTGGTTCTGGGATCTTTGCTCACCGTTCTCATGATCATTTTGACCCCACGGGATGAGATCTTGCGTGGAGCCCCAGATCGAGGGAGATTATCAGTGGTCTTGTATGTCTTCCATTTTCTGATGATTGCTCCCACAGTTGATTTTTTCACACCAAGCTGCTTGCCTATTGTAGATTCACTCTTCCCAGTCTGGTGCAGGTCTACAATACTTTTCCTGGTGTCCTTCGAAAGCTCTTTGGTCTTGGCCATGGCGGAGTTTGGAGTCTGACTGTTTGAGGCTGTGGACAGGTGTCTTTTATACAGATGATGAGTTCAAACAGGTGCCATTCATACAGGTAACGAGTGGGGGACAGAAAAGCTTCTTACAGAAGACGTTACAGGTCTGTGAGAGCCAGAGATTTTCCTTGTTTGAGGTGACCAAATACTTATTTTCCACCCTGATTTACCAATAAATTCTTTACAAATCCTACCATGTGAATTCATGGATTTTTTTTTCACATTCTGTCTCTCACAGTTGAAGTGTACCTCTGGTGCAAATTACTGACCTCTGTCATCATTTTAAGTGGGGGAACTTGCACAATCGGTGGCTGACTAAATACTTTTTTGCCCCACTGTATTTGATAAAGACAAAAAGTGTTCACTACAGGGCTTTAAAAAAATCCATAACCGTATCCAAATTTTGCAACACAATTCTACACAAAATTTGGGTCAGAAAACGTCCTTGAGTGGCAAGAACAAGAAGAACAAGCCTCAATTTCAACATCGTGGAGTCAGTGTGGCATTGCACGAAGAAACAGAAGACACCAGAACAGTGGCATACTAACAACTAATATGTTGAGAACTGTGTGTCTGACAGAAGAATGTATGTGTGTGAGAGTGAAAGAATGAATTTGGGCTTGTACGGCCCCTCATATAAATATCCTCTAATGATCCAACAGTGCTTTTTATCATAACACCAAAATCCTGCTTGTAATAACTCTCCTGATGTCTCTCAGTTTGCTGCCTAAGTGACATGCTGATTCAGCAGATATTTGCACTTTAGTGCAGATATGCAGAGGGCAATCTGACCCGCTCCACCTGCTCTAATGCTGCTGCTGCTGTATCGATCCACCGAGCTGTTTGTGGATGGATTCTGTGCAATCGGTGCTTCAGCCAGACACATCCTATATACCCACCGCTACCACTGGTGATAAGAGCAGGTCCGTCTGTTTAGCTGATTGGTTGATCGGGCTGAAGATTACCTTCCTCCTCATAGTGTGGGACAGAATTTAAGTGGCAGCTGATTTTGAGGTGAGCTCTACTGACATGGGCATTAACTTGTTTTGCTCCTTGTGGCTGAAGAGGATTAGGAAAAACGATTGTTATCCAACAGTGTTGTTTTCCTGTGATCTGCTCTGATCTGAGTTTGACCTTCATTCCAGTAACCTCTCAACAAAATGAGTCTGAGAACATGTGGACTGAAATTTTAACACAAAACAAAGTCTTCACTATCTGCCTGTTCTATGCAGGCGATCTTCCTTCATGGTTTGTGAAAAAGTCATGTGCTGTAGCAAATGACAGACAACAACTGTGAGAGAAATTGGTGTCTGAGAATTAGTGACTTGTTTTAGGGGAAAAACATCAAATGTATTTTTCTAAGACAGCCTGAGATCTGTTGCTATTCATCGTATAATTCTAAGATGCATTTATAGCAATTAAACATGTATTTACATTAATGTCAAGCAGCCAGTCTGAATAGCAGAAATGATACTGTTGCCAAATGTTACACATTGTATGTACAATTTTAGCCACTGTAAATACAATCATGGTCAAAAATGTCACAGTAACAAGCGTTTAATGATTTGTTTGAACTTGTCTTTTTCCAGGGTAGCATGATTATTCAGCATACATGTTCAAGAACTTGAGAAAATGAGAACTGGGTGCACAAGTGTGGATTTATTTTGGATTGGATTTGGATCTTATCCATCTTCTCTAATACCACACAGGGTCAAAATGATACAGGCAGGCTCAAATATGTACATACACCCCCACTAATGTTTGGTTAGCAAGTCCCTTAGCGAGTTGCACCTTGGCCAGACACTTTTGGGAGATATGGACAAGCTTCTGACATAGTTTTTCCTGATCCTGCTTTTAAGCATAGTCCAAAAACTTTCAAATAGCTTGAGGTCGGGGCTCTGGGAAGGGTCCTTTGAATAAGTATGCATGAGGAAAAATCGTATGCAGTTTTCTTCCTAATGCTAACCGTTTTCTGTTTCCTTGTTCTGTCTGATAAAAATGTTTCCCCAAAACTGGTTTGCTCTGAAATATACTCCTGATTTAGACTGAGCAAAAGAAAACTGACCAAAACACAATGTGATGATAACAAGGCCATTTCAGAAGCTTAATGTTAGCCTGTTTTATCCTTTTCAAAACTAGTTCTGATGTTCGTTGGGATCATTGTCCTCCCTGAACACCCAGTCGTGTCTGTCCAACAGTCAGCTGCTGATTTGAGGTGTTCAAGAATTTGGTGGTAGTCCTTGATTTTTTCAAGTACCCTGAAACGCACCAGTGTCACTGGCAGTAGAAAAAACAGATTACTGATGCTACCACCATGCTTGACAGTCAGTACAGTGCTTTTATATTTTATGTTTTGTTTTTTAACTTCACGGTGATGCTGGTGTTCCAGCGGTTTCCAGTTAGTGGCAGACTTTAACCTTGGTGCTTTCCGGGTTGTTCCTAACCATCCTAACCACTTGCCAAAGCAAAACAACTTGTACTGACATATAGTTGTTTAAGGTTGTAATCCTGGAAGTTTTACTTGTTTAGAAAAGACTCACAACTTGTAAACATTTACAGTTCTCCCTCTTAGCAGTTTACTGACTTCCTTGGACTTTGCCATTATTCTGACTATTGGTCAGTCCAATGAGTGCTGTCAAACAAATCCTTTTTCATGCTAGCAAAGATAAACTACAAGTTTTAGCCAAGTATCATCACTAATGGGAAGTTAATAAGCCTTGGCGTTGTCAATTTAAAAGAACATGTAGAACTTTCAGCACCACCTACAATCAATCCACCAAGTTTGAAGAAATCATTAAAATGCCAAAAAATGACCATTATACCCATAATGAGTGCATGTAAACCTGACCACAGCTGAACACTAATTCTCTTTCCAGCATTAAAACAGTTATCCTTGCTTGTAATCCCCCACAAAATACTACATATACAATAATCCCAGGATACAGGATGAAAAAATCCATATTCTGGTAATCCCTTTCTCTGGAGAAGCTTTGAAGTGAAAACACAGCAGGGTGCATAAACTGTTTTTCTGTTTTCAAAGTTCAGGCTTACTTGTTCAGGTCAAATTGGAGTAAGAGAATATATAAAGGTCACATAACCTTGTAATAGACTTTATCACAAACGCTGTGAATTTACCAGGCAATTGAAATTGGCCTTTGAGCTTTTTGTGCTTGAGATGGATTAGGAATGCTTTTTGGCTTTCTTTTTTCTTTGTGTGTGTGTGTGTGTTTTCAGGTAAATAGTCAAAAGTGTGGGATTTTCATTGTGGAGTTTTGTGTGGTTCAGAGGTTTGCCCGAGGTCATGCACTGTTCAAAACTCTGTACAGACAAGCCTAACTGCATTTTAACTAAGAGCTGCTGCAGATGGAGTGAAAATAGTGCATGCCACTCAGGTCTAAAGTCCCAGGTCCCATATGTACATCTGTGCACGTCCAGCTGGGGCCACAGAATCAGGCCAACAACTCTGTAAGCAGCAAAATGTCCTCTTACACTGTGGTATATCAAATCTGTGCTACAAACCTCCACATTTTATTTTGTTCACAGCAGATGAGTGAGATCGCTTCTAAGCCTTGGCAGACTCTCAGAGACACAAAGAGAAATTTTAGTAAGCAAAAAACCATCAAATATCTGGCAAATAGTACCCTTCAGGACAAATGATATGTAATGCATTTCAAAAGCTGGAAAAAGGTGCTTAACCCTTTAAAGCCGGTCGGAGCAGGCACGCTCTGTTTTGCGTAACTATTTTTAAATCCCGGTAAAACTGCAACCACGTAAGCTAGCAATAATTTTTTTTTTTTGCAAATGAAACCGGAGGAGTTGTACTTAAATCTTATGCCATCAGCTTGTCCTCGGTCACGGTTTCCTTCCACATGGCTTTGCAAAAATTGCATAAAAAGCGCTTGCAGGAACAAAAACACAATATTCCTGAAACACACTTTGCCGATCCGATCAGCTGTTCGTAACTCTTCCTACGTTGGAAAAGACGTCAGCGAGAACTGTCGCATGTCCGCCATTACCTGCCCGAAACCGGAAGTGACATCATTTTCGCAGAAAATGTAGTTTTTTACTGATAGGCCTTATAAGCCTATACTGGTGTTTTTATAAGTCATGTTTGACTTTATGCTTTTCTGAATAGTTTCTGGGATGCTTAGAACTCAAATTGCACTGCTGGAGATAGTTTATTTTGATGCACATGCTGTTTTCTTTGCAAAATTGTATTGTAGGATTTATTTTTATTTTTTCTGTAGTATATAAAAATTGGTGTATTTCAAAAATAAAACTATGAAGACACTCAAAATAAATTTCCTGTGGTGGGAAACTATTTTTTGCAACTTTTGTGTATTTAAGGTTTTGAGGGATAAGCCTCTTGAATTTCTCTAAGTAGAAATATATGTTAAAAAACCAAAAACGATTTTAAATCTTTTTGTAGTTTATTGCACTTTTTTGCAATTTATGTAGTTACTATGGACTTAATGCATACATATTATTAAAATTTGGGCTATAACAGTTGTATTGATGTATAGCAACTTGAAATGCTCCCAAAAATGGCTCAACAGTAATAAAAGTACATTTAAAAGCACAGCATGCGAAAAAATAAGCACAGCATTTCTTAGGCAAGTTTCTTCTTATTGCAAACTGCTTCCTGCTTCTTTGCTCTGTCTCACAGAATACCCACACTATGTTCATTTTTAACAATCATAGTCATTATATTTAAAAACTATGAGTCAGAAAAGGAAAAAAAAGGCATGTTTTCCAAGAGCTGCTTTACTTCGAAGGCTACGCCTGGATTAGACTGACCAAAACACAATGTAACGATAATAATTCAAACTGAGCAAAGTCTGCAGCTGACCTGAAGAAGTTTTCCAAGCTGACAGAGAAACTTATGGCTGATTGAAACGATGTCATGGATGTAATTTGTTATTGACCAGCCATCTAAAGCCTAATCATTTCTTCTTAGGCCAAGTCAATTTATGTAGGTTTGCTGGAATGGGAAACTGCAATCAATAGGTTATTATAAATGGTCCAAATTATAATGATACAGTATATTAACTGTTTATTTTTTAAAATTCCTCCTTTGCAAAAAAAAAACCCACTTCTAATGAGTTCCTGATCAAAACTGCCCCCAAGTCAGAAATATAAATTTACTGCAATGTTGCTTATTCACTTATTTTTAAAAAGAAAAAAAGATTAAAGGAAGTTAACCTATGTCAGTGAAAGAATTTAGCATCCTTTGCTAAATAAAATCACCTCCAAACTCATGTGATTTGCTCTGTAATGATTCAGGGCTGCCACAAGATCAGATTTTCTACCGCTAAAACAATTAATGTTGGTGCCGATATCAACTTTCTTCTGCTTGTTCAATTTACGGTTACAAGCAGTGCCGGAGACTATCACTTTTTTTTAAATTCTCTATTTTTTAACATGTTTGATTTTATTTTCTGTTTATGCTATTTGAATATGTACAGCACTTTGTGAACCCTGTCCTTTATAAATAAAGGTGGTATGGTATGACAGCTGTCACGGGGCAGAAGCCAAGGTACATCCAATGCGTTCCTGAATAATCTGAAGTTAGTATTGAATCTGAAATGCCCTCTCAACTCAGATTTCCTACTCGTAAACTCCCACCAGCCTCAGCAACCTGAAGTTAACAATGCAAGATGGTGCCATTGAGCATAAACAATAGTAAAACTGTACTGCCATTTATGACTCACTAAATAAGACAAACAGAGAACTGTCCAGGCTCTATCCACGAACGTGCTGCAGCAGTGCTTTAAGCGCAGAAAATAAAACAAGTGTTATTATGTATTGCTACTGATGCATAAATCGCACTACCTAGCTTAAAAACCAAAACAAATCCTGTTTGTTTTTCAGTTTCACATTCTGAGGCGTCTGCAATGTGGCAAACCTGGAGAGGTTGCCAGTCTAGACATTCTCACATTTACACTACTGCCAATTAACTTAAGCCATGCATGTCTTTATAGAGAACCCACACAAGCATGGAGAGCACTTGCAATGTATTCTCTCTGTTCCTGCTGTAAACAATAAACAGTTTGCTTTGTCGTCAGGCCTGGCAGCTCCTCAGACTGCTCGATTCATACAAAGCTATTCACCTGCTTTTACAGTAATCACTGTTTAGGGGAAGAGTGGGCCTGCATGTGCAGACAAAAGCATGGATATAGTGAGATACTCGGACCCACTTTCAGCTGAATAGAAAATGTTATATAGATGCACAATTTGGTACGTTCCAGCCAACCTTGTTTACAGAGATTAGTGATTTAGTAGTACACTTGTAAAATGGCATGAAGTCATAACATTTGCCTGCTTTTCTAAACGTTTTTAAATGTTTTAAGTTGTTTTTAAAAGCATAAAAATGGTGAACATGAAGAGTAAGTGAGTGAGATCTATTTACAAACTACTTGGTTCTAGTGGGGGGGCCAATCCTGATCGGCTGCCAGCCTTGTAATACACTTTCGGAAAGCTTGGAGGTAGAAAGATACTCTGTAATAAAAATGCATATAAGGAACAATTTAACATTGTTTCTGCATTTCTCATTTATTGACAGTACTATGCTGAATGTATTTTACAGAGACTATTTGGTTTCAAAATGTCTCTGGGCATTTCCAGTCTTGCAGAAAAGCCTGATCATCAGGTCAATTGCAGGTTTAATTTCCATGGTGGCAGATTGTCAAGTAACATGTCACAGAAAGGTCTGATGGGGTGACGAGATTTCCACAATGATTTGACTTTATTCGTGCTGTCAACCCAGTGGCTTCCGTCATGATTTTTTTTCATGGTTTTATTGCAAACAGAGTCAGTTTTATTGAGAACATCTGCTTCTTCAATGTGTTTTCTATAAAAGACATAAATCCATGGAGCCCTCAAAACTTTCTAACAAGGTTTTTTCTTTAAAAGTAATTCTAACTGTATATCATGGTTAAATTGCTGTTCATCTTAGAGAAAAATGTTAAAAAATACCTCTCTGAAAGAGACGTAAACGGTGACAGCCTCTATTATTGCCTGACATGAGCAGATTACAAAATCCCACGAAGCTCAAATCAAAGCGCTGGCTTTGATAGACATCACATAAAAAGCAGGCAGCGACTTGGATCAGTATACAGTTCATGCTGAGGGTTCAGATTCCCTATAGCTAAAATCAGTACAACATGTATGTTTATGAGCAGTGAAGAAAGGGACTGGAACAGACAAGATTACAGCATGGGGTGATTTTAGACTCAAATTCCAACCTTATCAACAATCTGTCATTTTCAAAAACGCTATCTGCTAAGAAACCCCCCACCAGCCGGTGATGGAGTGATTCTGACACGTCAGGCAACCTTCACGAACCTGCCCTAACAGGATTTGGAAGCCTGCTGAGAGATCTCCTTCTAGTAAAGTCAAGTAAAGTTAGTGGAATTTAAAGAAAGCTCTTCAAAAGAAACAAAAACAAAACGCCTCATTTAGAAACTTTTTTATTCTGATACCTGCATCTGTTACGAATCAATACCAGAGTTAACATTCTCACTTTGACCAACCATGACTGTATTAATTTAAAAAAGCACTCTTAACACGCATAAGCATACCAGCAAATGTTTTGTAGCCCCAAGCATCTACCCTGACCTCCTCTCTTTGCTCACCCTGGTGCTTCATAACAACACAGCCTGTCTTGCTCATTTGCTTCTGACACCCAGATGCTGGCGATCTGTCACCAAACAGAAACAAACACCAAAATATCTTATTTTGTTTTTCTTGAGAAGAAAATCATGGGAGAAAAAAAAAATTCTTGCAGATATAAGTGGTGCTTATATCCCAGGAAATGTGTCATCTTTTAAGAGCAAGTATGAACACATAAAAGTGATTTTAAAAAAGAAGAAAAATGCATTTTTAATTGGCTACATCCGAGCGTTAACCAGTCACTGCTCTGCAAACACCTACACTGCCAATAATAGAACTAAAAACTATAAAGCAGAAACAGAAAGTGACAAGAGCAGAGAAAAGTAATCCGAGAACTCACAGCTTTCAGGGTCTCATCGGACCTGTTCTCCACATGTGTGTCTCTGATAAGGGTCCTGTTGAAAGGTTCACTCCCGTTCAGTCCCAGCAGGCTGCAAAGCACTTCTGACAGCCACAAACACACATAAAAAACCCACAGCTACAGTTATACAGATGTACACTAAATACACACCTATATACACCAAAGCCGCTCTAACTGATATATTTAGTTTGCAATTAGCATCATTTTTTGGTGAAGAGTGAGATCCATTTACAGAAGAGCGAAGAGGTTCTCAGTGAAGAGAGAATCCACAATTCATCTGCTTCTTCGAAGATAATAAGCTTTAACTAGCCAATATTTTGCAGGACTTAATCACGTCACATAAATGCTTGAAAGCACACTGAACGCAAAGGTGAACTACTACATACAATACACCATCATTGTCCAGCTTCTGTCTTTGCAGTTCTGACTACTTGAGGAATGGACAGGGTAGAGAGGTCCTGTAGTATCTGGAAATATTCAGAAATTCACATTCCAGGATTGAAGAGGAAATATTTTTGCCTTAAATGCTTTCAATGACATACTGAAAAGAGATACTTCAAGCGAATGAGTCCTTCAACATCTTTTGATATTTTTTTTTCATTCAATAATATTTTAAGTGCAAGGCACCAACAGAAAACGCTAACAGATTCAATCCGAGGCCAGACCAGATTTAAAAACATCATGAAAGCTGAAATGCTCGAGTATGAACACATGTTACATCTTTCCTAGGCAGACAGAAAGGGTACGACATATTTCCTCTGATCATCTAGTTGAGCGGAGACTTGGCACGAGTTGCTTTGCCCTCAGGGTAGGATTATTTCAAAACAGGATCTCAGTTCTTAACGCTTCGCTTCCTCTTTACAGAGAAGTTGGATGACGATCACTCAAAGGTATATATCCCAAAAAACATTATTGTTTATGTTGCACCTACAAGGTTGCAAACAGGATAAAGGATAGACTAATTTGCTATGAAATAACAATGATTACATACATTTTATTTCCTGAGGTTGACAACTGAGGTAAGTATCCGCTATCAGCCTCAGGTCAAATTCAGAGAGACTTCCTGTTTGATCAGACAAATCGTAATCTCTGAAATGAAACGTGAAAAAAAGGAAAAAAAATGGGCATCAACATCAATTAATCTCTTTACGTTGAAAGAGTATGGATAATAGATTTACTGTGCAACACATCAGACACAGGCAGCCATGTAAAACATAAATGTGGAGCTTAAAGGTGGAACATGATTGTTGAGATGATTAAGAACATAATTTAGCCGCAACCCTGATTGGACCAGTCAAGGTCAACCACCATATAAAAATCATTAAATATGTAATGTGGGTTCATAAATCTTCAGATGCACTGCATCCACATTTTGTCGTGTTATAGCTTTATTCCAAATGGATTGAATGTATTTTTTCATTTTATAACCATAATATTCTGCACACAATTTAATGGCATAGTGAAAAAAAGTTTGCTTGAAATTCTTGGAAATGTATTAAAAATAACAAAAACAAAAATAGAACATGTACACATACAAAATATAACTTTGTTGAAGAAGCTTAGACATTGCAGCCTCATAATGCTACCTTGACATGATCTGACATATTACATTAACCAAAACTAACCTTTCAAACCTTTCCATTAAGTGTTGTGGCTACATCATAGAAATGTGCCGAAATCAAGGAGAAAACTTTGTTGTCAGCAAACACCAAAGGTAATGTAACAAGTAAAGTGTGTGTTCTGCTGTTGCTTAGTAACCGTAGTATTTCAACTTTCAAGAGCTAGAATTATTGTAAATATGCTGCCCAGTGTCCTCAGTGAACCTGTAGACACAAGTCATTCTGTTTGGTTTGCAATAAAAGGACACAATATTTCAGTGATAAGCTTCCTAAAGTTTGTGGTTCTTCTTCAGATTGAATCCTATTCAGAGCTCCAACAGCTTCATCCTTCTGCTTCAACTGAGCTGAATGTTCAGCCTAATGCTCAGCTATGTTGATGAACAAGTATAGAGGTAATGTGAAATAACAAAGACACTGGACCTCATTCACAAACAAGGTGTGCCTGAAAATTTATAGGCTTCAACTTCAGCTTCAAAAATATTCTTATAGCATTACTGTATTCATTTAGTTATTCATTCATCTTTTATTCATTCATTTAAAATATCTACTTATGCTTGCTGGATGCTATCATAGTTTCTTGGCACCATCCCACAGATGCTGGAGAATATGGATGGCTTCTCTATTACTGCAGTTTGTTTCTCATCCTCGGCTGGCAGATCAGAGGGTGCAGCTTGTCCTCCACCTGCTTTCTTCTCTTTTTAATGGTTTGTTAGGCTTTGCTTTCATGTTTCAAATCTGATGCCGTTGCTTTTTTCCTTTTGGGTTTCTTTTTTGTTTTGTTTTTTATAAGGGGAGCATCTCTGTAGAGAAAAGGACATGACAGCATGATGACTGCAAGTAGCCAGCAGAAACCCACCGATGAATGATCGTGATTTACTAATGTATGCATGGTGGTAAGAATAAAATTAGTCATTGTGCATGTTTCATAAATCTGATGGTAATTTTGCACGTTTTCTTATGCAGGGTAACAACATATCAACATATGTATATATTAGTGAATGAAGCTCAAAGCCTTTTAGAGGATGAAAAATTCAGATATATGAATAATATGGTGTACATTCTGTACTGAAAAAGGTACTTTGATGCAAAATGGAATAAATAATAAATAAATAATATTATATAATCTATTCTTCTGTTAACCAGAGTCAAGTGTAAAGTGTTTCCAACAAATTAATGTAAATCAATTCACACCTTTCACACACTGGACCCAGCTTTTCCTGTTTGTCTCGCATTTCCAAGAATCTAAAGTCAACATGGAGAATGAGTGGAACATTGACTGGTCAATAACAAGTGGACGAAATAAGACAAAGAGGCAACTGTTGTTTCAACAGTATGGGAAGCCATTAAAATACAGACAGGAAACACACTGACAGTCCACCTCTGCCAATCGAAACTTTAATCATTACAACCATTTCCTCTGTGAGGAATTACTGTGGTGAAAAACAAATTAGGAGTCAAGCAAGTTGTAATCATAAAAAAGGAAAGCATTTACTGGTGTGTAAAAGTACTGTCTCGTCTACTTCAATGTCTTAAGAAAGGACATGTGTGACCTCTGGTTTGACCTCATTAGTGGGACTCATATTGTTTTTTTAAAGATGGATAAGTTTCTATTTGTTTCCCTATCGCCCTTTTCTGTTTTCCCCACAGCGCCTAACGGCATACTGATTGACTTGTTTTGTTAGCTGCAGGTGTGAGTAAACAAATTCAATAAGTAGTAAAACTTACTTTCACAGGCTTTAAAGTTAGTGTTACGTGAACATGAGCTCAAGCCATTAAGGACACCTTGAAAACACTCTCTCCTGTCCCCGCTTTTGCTCTTAGTGCTTAGAGTATAAATAACACTGTGACTGTGTTATTTAATGGTTTACAGTCTGCCACCATGGGGATATGAGATACAATAATGTGCTAGAGGTGTTTCCATTAGTCAAGATGCATCTGTGGTGAAAAGCTTGATACGGTGAGCCCACTTTACTTGGAGAGGAAACGGAGGCTCATCTGTGCTGTACCTTGACCCTGCGTCAGAGGACACAGTGTGAGATATAATGTAATCACTCAAACAGATCTGAAACAAAAAGAGAGCCATCACTCCCACTGTGCACAGATTTCTAAAGCTGAGAGCAATAATTCACTTTCTCTTTTCATTTACAGAGGCTTTGAGGATGGATGTGTTTTTGTGGAAAATAGAAAACTGTTTTTAAAGACACATTTCAAAGTCACTGCAGTAAGAACAGGTTGAACTCTAGTGAATCCTAACTGTACCCTCTGAGAGGTCTGAGAGAAAAGGCAAACCAATAAAATAAAGAAATAAGCCCATACATTTAAAAATGTATTGTGTGTAGTAAAAGTAAGGAAGCCAGGCTATGCACAGGATAGGTGTTCACTATTATAACATCCTTTGGTGAAGTCCAAACAAGGGGAGGAAGCTAACACTATCCAAGAAAAATCAGAGTTGCTGTGTAGACGCACACAAAGCTGAGACAAGGAAGTTGCAAAGTGGAAGAATTTCCCGTCTGATTTATTCTCAGGAAGTATTAGAAAGTTAACTGGATAATTTGACATAGTTTGGGGATTCAAAAATTTGTCTTCACAGTGAGGAGCCGACAAATCACACCATATTAGCAGCATTTTACAGGAACAGATTGGAAACCTATTACAGGCACCTAATTGTTAAGACTTTAGTACAAGTGAAAAAATGAATCTCTATACTGCTTATAGAGAACTTCCCACATTTAGACTTGACTGGTGCCAAGGGCCCAAGTGTATCTGATAACTCATTTAAAAGTTTAGTATGTTTTTTGGTCCTAGCGTGGAACTCCATAATTAACCTTTCTGTGTGAAGAGGACTCTCCATTTACACGAACAATTGGAGTCTGTTAGATAAAAAATAGCTCAGTAGCTTTAATACCAACAGCAGGCTGTAATCACTGTAATAAAATATTATGGTCAATAGTATCAAACTCTGCACTGAGGTCTGCTAGGAGAGCACAGAGATGAGTTTACTGTCGTAGGTCATTAGAAGATCATTTCACCAGTGTTGTCTCTGTGCTGTGATGAGCTCTGAAACTTGACTGAAACTCTTCAAATAAACCAGTCCTGTGCAGATTAGTTAGTTGTTTTACAACTACTCGTTACTATTGAGTAATGGTTTAACTACCGCCAGCTTGAAGGCCTGTGGATTGAGAAGGATTGATCATATTGAAGATTGAAGCAATAGTAGGACTTTTTGAGCAGTCTTGTAGGAATGGGGTCTAAAAGACACCTCAATGGTTTAAAGGAAGTTATTAATTCATTCTGCAGTAATACAGTAATTTTAATTATTATTAAGTTAACTCAGAAAGATCAATAGGGGGAAAACAATATCAGTGGTACTGAAAGTAGCTGTACGTAATGTTAAGTCTGTGAGATGTTTATAAGGAATTTTTTCTTTGGTGGTTAAAATGTTATTTGTGAAAAAATTAATTTCGTCACTTGCTCACAGAGACGCAGCTCTGATTTTTTGTCTGGCTACAGTGTTGTTCTTGTTTTTCTTCAATCAGTGACTTTCATGAGTGATTAAGCAGACAATTGCTATATCATTGGAAAATTTCACGAGGATGCAGTTGTCGGTGTTGTGCTGGAAGTATAGATGGGAAACAGGAATGGGGTCGGAACAGTTTGCTCAGTATGGCACTAAAGACAGGTCTGCAGACACAAAAACTGTGGTCTGCAGGACAGACAGTTCAAACACTACTGACCTCATCTAGATCATATTAGGCACTAGGGAAGTCAAAAAATGTGAACCTCGGAAATGCATCACAGAGTGAGCATCCAGCTGTGCATGAAATGCTTCAGATTCCACCTGATATTCAGAGATCCACATTCCTGATCACCTTTTTTTAAGTTGTTGATGGAAAGTAGAGAAAGTGAACATGTACAGGGAATTGAATGATCAAAAGTTTGACTGAGTCTCTTCATCATCTCCATTTCACTAATACTTTGCAATGCAGTGGACAAAATGTACAGTTTCTAGCCCCTCTTTAATTGTATTTTTTTTCTAACCTGGAAGCGAGTTAATGGCTTACAGACTTGGAAATGAGGGGCCTTCTGAAAAGAAGGTGTTGCATTCTGCCATTTTCCTAAAGATCAAACAAAGACGACTCATCACCAAGATGTCTCCTGCTTCAACCAGGAGAAAGCTCAGGAATCTTTTAATCTGATTTAAAAAAGGGTCTTTTTTAGTCTGTGTGATCTTTCCTGGAATCATTAGTGGGTGTAGGGCAGTGCTGATGAGAAACGTTTCCTCTTCTCAAAAACCGAATCTTTCTCTTCCAGACTTTATGTCCACCTTCTGGACGTTAATGGTTCGTTAATGAGAGGTCATCTTGTGCCGAACTTATTTGTTTGTTGAAACCTAAGTAATTAGAGCAGGTGTTGTTTGCTTGACCTGCTTACTATTAAAAAAAAAGATAGAGAGGAGGTGACGTAAAGGTATTGTGAGATATTTTCACATTTTCCTCCTGATGAAGACTGATCATGATAAAATCATTTGCAGCCCTCCAACAGCCCAACAGCAACATCAACAGCAGAGAACAACAAGATGAAGTTTAGCCTAGATTAAATAACATTGATCTGGGCTATGCAGCAAATTAAAATCAGGGCACACTGCAAAATGTCCAAGGTGAAACTAAAAACTAAAAAACATTTTCATTATATCAGCTAAGCCAGCATCATGGTACTCAAACATGAGGATCGTTTTCCAGTAAAACAGGTTTTGATGAATGACCTTTGGGGTCCCAAATATTTTAAGAGACATGATCACATAAATGTAATACATAAACAAGCTAATATGTGTACATGCGTTAGCAGTTTATATCTGAAGTTAAGTATATAGATATATAGTAAAATGGTAAAAAGTGTTAAGAAGGTAAGAAGTTATAGAAAAGACAAAGAGGTAAAAAAAAAAAAAAAGGTCCAACTCACTAAAAAATGAAAAAAGCTTTTCCCTCTCTGACTAAAAGCAAATGGAATATTAAAGTTGGATTTCATTACACTGGAATGGGCTTTCTGAATAGAAAAAGGTGGGGTGCTAGTAATTATTATAATTGCCTATTTATGCAGTATTTCATTACTGATATTACCCTCACCACACTGGGGCAGAGATTTGATGGATAAAAGTGAAGTGATAGAGCAAAATGTTCTGTTCCCAAAAGAACTGAAAAACTCCTCAAAGTGCTTCTTTGGTTCAGTAGAGATCATAAAAGTGCTGTAAATGCATCCATTTCCAGCATTACTGCAATTTCACAAAATTTAAGTTGAAGTTCTATATATGAGGTGTAACATTTTTAACATACATGCATGCAAAGAATTTTCTGTGTGATTATCTGCAGGAATGATGTTATCCTTAGCAAATAATAAACTGGGTAGCTGGTCCTGAGGAGTGCAATATGAACATATTCAGTTTTTCTTTGTGTCAGCAGCTTCACAAAACCTATAACCTCTCAGAAAAGGTATCACACTGGTGGTTTTCAACTTCTTTTGTCAACCCAGGCTTTTTGCTGTGTGTGCTCACATAAAAGAAGGCATTTGATGCATTGTTTGACACATTTTCTGCACAAAATGGACCAACTGATTGCTGACAAATTCACGAAGAGACATAAGCAAAGGAACAGATGACACAAATCTAAAGAATAGGCTAAAGTGTTGCTGCAAGAAAAGGCAAGGGACAAACTGGCAGTTAATTTGTTGGATTGTTAACCTGGGAATCAATATGTTTGCATCCGTTTTTCCACTTAGTGTAGTCTCACTAGAAACTTTAAGGTCCGACACTGTCTCAAAGCCCAGCGTAGGAGATGTGGAAATAAGATGAGTTTTTCTTTCCAGATTAAAGTTAAATTAAATTTATTGATTTAATATTCTCGGTGATAAATGCCCTACAAAATGGGTCGAATCTGTGCTCCATTCGCTACAATTCCTGCAATATAAAACAGACTTGGCACCTAATTATTAGCATTAAGCATAAAAACATTTATACATTTTCTGCATTTTAACCGACTGGATTCCTGAGACCATGTAGCACATGTGTTTGCCCTGCTGTAACTTCATCCTTCTTCAGTGGTGCTATTAAGGGAAAGCTCAAACATGTTGCAAATACAATTTAAATTGCTACAGCACTTTGTGCAATACTGAGTCCATGTAACCACTTTTATTTATTTATTTATTTATTTATTTATTTATTTATTTATTTATTGCCTGTCCCATTTGGTTCTTTAGCCATCAGAATTGTTGTCTGAAGACCAACAAGGATACCCAATGGATTTACTTTGCCAAATGGATCATCGTGGCATTGCCGTATTGGTCCATTTGATCGACCTTTGTTTTTATTATTTATTATATTTTATTTTCAGATGTTACAGACGGGACAGACATGAGTGAGGGATAGGAAAGGGAGAAAGAAAGAGGAAGGAAAAGAAAAACAGAAGGGGAGAGGGACAGTGAGAAAGGGGGGGAGAAAAAAAATCTCCTGGATCACCTGTTGAGAGAAGAATAGAAAACAAGCAAAAAAAACAAAACAAAGCAACATACTAAACACAACACCATCGCATTAATCTAGCTAAGTGTAAACAGCAGTAAATACTAAATATTCAATGTTGTTGTGCAGCACGCAGGACAGACAGCGCACAATGTGCTTTGAAGTAGCAGCCAAGAAAGGTGTAATTTAAGTCTACGAGCAGTGAACATCCGTGTGCATACCTGTGTGGATCAGCGCGCTTGTATTCAAATGGTTTCCACATGTAATGGTCTGCAAGAGGATGTAACGAGCCATAGCCCCGTCCCCCAGGGCATGAAGCAGGCATGGAGGAGATCCAGGCCCCAGACACCCAGAGGCCCCAACCACTTTTAAACTGATCACACCCTCAGTTATTCAAGTTCCTGTTATAACGAATCAGGTAAAGAGAGAGGTGCTTCATTAGACTGAAAACTCTCACTTTAGGTCCCTTCCATAGGTAATGCATCCAAATCCCGCACTATATTCATACAGACAGTAAAGCATAACATCCCACACTGCATTGTAAAAAGCAAGAACACATCAAACTGGAATGTCCAGTTTTAAATGACTTGAATGAATTTCTTCAAACAAAGAAACCTAATTCTTCACTTAGAAAAAAAAGAAAAATGTATCCAAAGAGAGGGATAAAACCATGACAAGTCCAGGCTGACTCTGGCTTTGTTTTGGTCTAAAATACCGGTCCTCACATGTGACAACCGCTGCTCCAGTATACACAGTAAAGCGCCTTTAAAGCTGTTTAGCATGTGTGCACCACACTGCCTCTGTGACTGGCTGCATGTCTTTTGTTGACACTTTAATTACAGGTTTATACACCGGTGACTGTTTGGTCATGCAACTTGAGAACAAGCACAGCTATAATGGACATTAAATAAAACTTGCTCTCCCAGGTGTATGTAATGAGGTCAGCTGAGCACAACATCAAAGCACATTAAATCCATATTCCAGTGCACTGAAGCATGGTTGGGGCTGCAAAATATAATCTTAAGAAAACACACCTGGTGAGTCATTTTCTACAGCTAGTGACAATGAAGCTGACAGTTGCGGGATTTATTGCGAGCTCAGTAAAATGAAAAGTTTCTGCTTTCTCACTTTTAGCTGTTTGAGCTTACACAGACAGTGATTATAACATTAAGTAGTTCCAGTAACAGTTTGTCTTCTAACAAAGAGATACAGTCTTCTGTGAACAGATGGCAGCATCCCAGGCGATACACTGCAGAAGTACTGCAGCTTGTGTGCAACCTGTTTAGTGGTGCCTCTCCAAGGAGACAAATGAGCATGTGTCATGTAAAATTCTTCATGTTGTGTCGCACACTTATTAGGTTTACTGTGTAGCACAGCTTACCCATTTCAAGTTTTTAAATACAACATGTTGGTATTTCTGATTTATAGCCACAGATATTTGGTGATTCCATGTAAACTGTCATCCCATATTGGGGTTTTTTGTAATGAGGGGGATTTTCAAGCCTTTCCTGAGCAGTTTGTGTTTAAATAGCTGGAAGGAATATGGAGTTTTTAAATAGGTGCAAGTTCAACATAAAATTTAGAGAGTTTAAATTTGCTTAAAAAAAAAAACCAAAAACACCAACACACAACGTTATTTTGATATTCCCCCCAAAAATGGAATAATAAATGGTCATGCTGGGGATTATCTTAAAATGATATGGCATTTTTGTTTATAAAATGGACAGATATAACATGCAAATGTGTAGATTTCTAGCAAAAAGGAACCAAGACTCATTAACTTTACTGTACACAGATGAATCATACTTATAAGGTACTGTAAAAGGTAAAACTGGCTAGATGCACCTGTTCTATTTTGTTCATGATGACTAAGAATATAATGTGTACAAGAAAGGCATTGCTTCTGATATAGTTCAGCATTAATCATGGCTAAATACTTCAACTGTCAAGTACTTTAAGTTAAATAAAGGAATACAACAAGCTCCCTCTGCGGCGAGTCTCTCGCTATAATTTCTCTCCCCACTGTCTTGGACTTTAAGTGGCTATCGTGTTGCTTGCTTTGCTCTGATCTGCTCTGGGTGAGCTCAGTGCAGTAGTACATGATATAGTTCCACCTGCTGCAGTCTCAGGTTTCAGTGACCCTTCAGTTTGCAGGAGATTTATAGAGAAGAACAAAGGCGATGGTTTTAATATGCAAGTTCTGAGGTCTGAGCGGCAGCTGAATGATGCTGACAACTTCCAGTTGGGAAACGTGACAGGCGGGGCTTGGGTTAGGTGGTTACAGGCTGACTTTTAAAATAACAGCGATTAATCTAGCAACAAATGGCATTCTCCTTCCAGCCTCTCTAGAATACATCTGTGTGTTTTTCATAAGTTTATAGTGTCAAGTGTTTTCTAGTTTTGATGCAGCAGTTTACTATTCAAAGATGACTTTCTCCTGTAGGAGACAATGTCCTTTTCATTTGATATATCTGGGTCAGCGAGTTTAATCCAAGTTGTATAAACACAGTCATTCATACACAAATAAATCTTCTAAGTTTATTTATTTATTTGTTGTAATGTGTCTATACAGATGACTCCTTATTTAAAATCATAATCAACATACAATTTATAAATCTCTCAAATATCAGTGTCTACATCTGCCTTCAAAATCAGCTAAAGCAGTCTGTCAACCTCGCTCTATTGTACGGAGCTTTAATTGGTATATTTGTGGAGGACAATAGCCTGAACCAGCTTGTGTTTAAGCTGTCAACCATAGAGCTGTCTTTTATCTGTAACAGCCACATTCTGTATTTCTTGCCGTTCTTCATTTCATGACTTTCTACAGATTTCTGGACTGAACTTAAACACAAAGAAACCCTTAATAATAAACATTCAAGAAAACAACAAAAATCCTTGGATCCCCAAACAGTGGTTTTTGCAGAAACTTTGAAATTGTCACGGTCCTGGGTCTCCTGACCCAGCGTTTTTAGTTCTTTGTGATTTTCGTATTATTGTACTTGTGTGTGACTTATTCTATGGCTTCTAGTTTTGATCCCTTGCCCTTCATGTCTCCCTGTGTGCCCCTCTGTGTATCTGTGAGCCCTCGTCTCTCCTTATGTTTTATTCCATGCTTCCCCTGCCCATTATGTCTAAGTTCTCCCCGTGCTCTCTTCCCCCTGTGTGCCCTCTATGTATTTATGAGCCCTCGTCCCCTTTCGTGTTTATTCCATGTCTCCCCTGCCTGTTACGTTGGTGTTCTACTCGTGCTCTCTCTCCTCCTGTACTTCCTGTTTCACCTCTCCCGTCAGTGTTCAGTTCACCCCGCCCTGTCTCGTTATGATTATCAGTGTCACCTGTGTTCCCCGTGTGTTCCCACTTCCCTCGTTAACCCTCTGTGTATTTCTGTCTGCGTCTCCCTCTGTTCAGTGTGACGTCGCCCCTCATGTTGTGTGGATCTCCCTGTGTCTCTTCGCGTATGTTAGTTTACTTTTCCCAGTTTAGTTTTGTATTTCCTATGTTCGGCCATTCCAGCATTAAAGCTGTGATTTTGAGTTCATCCCCGTGTCTGTGAGTTTTGCGTTTGGGTCCTCCTCCTGCCTGCCACACAGCCGAGCCTTGACAGTACGACGTCACCAGATATGGACCCAGCAGCACTCAACCCACCAGAAGAACTGCGTCTGGACATAATCTACTCCGTGGAGAGACTCCTGCATCTGTGGCTAGAACATGAGGGGAAGGAATTTCGCCGTGCTGTGGAAACCAGACTACAGCGCTTGTTCTGTGGTCTTCCCTGGCTACTCAGTGCGCTCCACCCACTCGAACAGGATTTAATCCGCAACGAGCTCCACCTTCATCCCCCAGCTGCTACTACCCACCTGCCTGAAGGGCCGGATGTGGAGCCGCTCGGCCCGTCAGAGCCATCATCAAAAAAGAAACGGCATTCACGCCGCCGACGCGCCACCCCACAGCCGGACATTCGGCCTTCTAATTCACCTTCTGTGCTGCCAGAAGCTCCGTTAGCTCCCTCGCCGCCACCCGCAGCTCAGTTAGCTCCCTCGCCGCCACCCGCAGCTCAGTTAGCTCCCTCGCCGCCACCCGCAGCTCAGTTAGCTCCCTCGCCGCCACCCGCAGCTCAGTTAGCTCCCTCGCCGCCACCCGCAGCTCAGTTAGCTCCCTCGCCGCCACCCGCAGCTCAGTTAGCTCCCTCGCCGCCACCCGCAGCTCAGTTAGCTCCCTCGCCGCCACCCGCAGCTCAGTTAGCTCCCTCGCCGCCACCCGCAGCTCAGTTAGCTCCCTCGCCGCCACCCGCAGCTCAGTCTCCTGTGTCCCCGCTAGCTCAGCCGTTAACTCCACCACAAGCTCCATTTTCACCTCTACCATCGCTTCAGTCATCAGTTCGGTCTGCCACTCAGTCGCCCTTAGCTCCATCACCCACACTACCACCTGTTTCTCTTCCACCACAACCGTCACTACACCCAGCCATTCAGGCTGCTACTCAGTCAGACATTCAACCCATAGCCCTGCCGTTACTATACTCTGTAGCTGAGCCACTAGCCGCCCGACCCACAGCCACTTCAGCCACTCCTCCACCCGTCACACCTCCACTACAACCATCACTGCAGTCTCCAGTGTCCCCAGTGCAGTCTCCAGTGTCCCCAGTGCAGTCTCCAGTGTCCCCAGTGCAGTCTCCAGTGTCCCCAGTGCAGTCTCCAGTGTCCCCAGTGCAGTCTCCTTTAGCACAGTCACCCACTCAACCACCAGCACCACAACCGTCACTACCTCTAGTTCTTTCCCCTGTGAAGTCATTAATTCCACCACCTACTCCACTCTCACCACCACCGTTACTACAGACATCAGTTCAGTCCCCTGTGCAGTCATTTACTTCTCCACCGTTAGCAGCTCAGGTCCCCGTGTGTCCAGCAGCTCAGGTCCCCGTGTGTCCAGCAGCTCAGGTCCCCGTGTGTCCAGCAGCTCAGGTCCCACTCTCATCCGCATCTCCAGTAGCTCAGCTCGCACCTGAACCATTGGCCCAGTCCCCGATAGCAATACGGTCTTCTGTTCGGCTTAACATTCAGCCAGGGGTCCCAAACCTCTCTGGCTCTACATCAACTCCTGCTGGAAGCTCGGATGAGCTCATCCAGGACTCCGTGGCTCCCACGCCGCCATCTACCTCATCCGCTGGGGGTTCCAGTGAGCCCGGCCAGCACCTCCTCGTCTCCGCTGGAGGGTCCGAGGGGCCCGTTCAGCCTCCTGTCTCCGCTGGAGGGTCCGAGGGGCCCGTTCAGCCTCCTGTCTCCGCTGGAGGGTCCGAGGGGCCCGTTCAGCCTCCTGTCTCCGCTGGAGGGTCCGAGGGGCCCGTTCAGCCTCCTGTCTCCGCTGGAGGGTCCGAGGGGCCCGTTCAGCCTCCTGTCTCCGCTGGAGGGTCCGAGGGGCCCGTTCAGCCTCACGCCGCATCAGCTGGAGGGCCCGAGGAGCCTGTCCAGCCGCCATCTGCGACCGCCTCGTCATCACCTGGCCCGGCTACATCCGCCTGTGCTTCTGCTACGCCTGGCCCGGCCTCCGAGCCTTCGCCTGGCCCGGCCTCCGAGCCTTCGTCTGCCGCAGCCTCCTCTTCAGAGCCCTCGTCTGCCCCAGCCTCCTCTTCAGAGCCCTCGTCTGCCCCAGCCTCCTCTTCAGCTGCCTCGTCTGCCCCAGCCTCCTCTTCAGCTGCCTCGTCTGCCCCAGCCTCCTCTTCAGCTGCCTCGTCTGCCCCAGCCTCCTCTTCAGCTGCCTCGTCTGGCCTTGCGCCCACCGGGCCATGGCCTCCTGAACTGCTCTGTGTTTTGGGTTGTTTTCTTGGGCTCCGGTGTTTTCTGTGCTCTTTGTTTTCTGTTCCAAGCCCTCCGTCCTGGGCCCCCGCCGCCCGCCCTGGGTTGTTTTCTGTTTGGTTTTGTTTTTCTGTGTTTGGGCTGTCTGGAGCCAGCCCTTGAGGGGGGGGTACTGTCACGGTCCTGGGTCTCCTGACCCAGCGTTTTTAGTTCTTTGTGATTTTCGTATTATTGTACTTGTGTGTGACTTATTCTATGGCTTCTAGTTTTGATCCCTTGCCCTTCATGTCTCCCTGTGTGCCCCTCTGTGTATCTGTGAGCCCTCGTCTCTCCTTATGTTTTATTCCATGCTTCCCCTGCCCATTATGTCTAAGTTCTCCCCGTGCTCTCTTCCCCCTGTGTGCCCTCTATGTATTTATGAGCCCTCGTCCCCTTTCGTGTTTATTCCATGTCTCCCCTGCCTGTTACGTTGGTGTTCTACTCGTGCTCTCTCTCCTCCTGTACTTCCTGTTTCACCTCTCCCGTCAGTGTTCAGTTCACCCCGCCCTGTCTCGTTATGATTATCAGTGTCACCTGTGTTCCCCGTGTGTTCCCACTTCCCTCGTTAACCCTCTGTGTATTTCTGTCTGCGTCTCCCTCTGTTCAGTGTGACGTCGCCCCTCATGTTGTGTGGATCTCCCTGTGTCTCTTCGCGTATGTTAGTTTACTTTTCCCAGTTTAGTTTTGTATTTCCTATGTTCGGCCATTCCAGCATTAAAGCTGTGATTTTGAGTTCATCCCCGTGTCTGTGAGTTTTGCGTTTGGGTCCTCCTCCTGCCTGCCACACAGCCGAGCCTTGACAGTACGACGTCACCAGATATGGACCCAGCAGCACTCAACCCACCAGAAGAACTGCGTCTGGACATAATCTACTCCGTGGAGAGACTCCTGCATCTGTGGCTAGAACATGAGGGGAAGGAATTTCGCCGTGCTGTGGAAACCAGACTACAGCGCTTGTTCTGTGGTCTTCCCTGGCTACTCAGTGCGCTCCACCCACTCGAACAGGATTTAATCCGCAACGAGCTCCACCTTCATCCCCCAGCTGCTACTACCCACCTGCCTGAAGGGCCGGATGTGGAGCCGCTCGGCCCGTCAGAGCCATCATCAAAAAAGAAACGGCATTCACGCCGCCGACGCGCCACCCCACAGCCGGACATTCGGCCTTCTAATTCACCTTCTGTGCTGCCAGAAGCTCCGTTAGCTCCCTCGCCGCCACCCGCAGCTCAGTTAGCTCCCTCGCCGCCACCCGCAGCTCAGTTAGCTCCCTCGCCGCCACCCGCAGCTCAGTTAGCTCCCTCGCCGCCACCCGCAGCTCAGTTAGCTCCCTCGCCGCCACCCGCAGCTCAGTCTCCTGTGTCCCCGCTAGCTCAGCCGTTAACTCCACCACAAGCTCCATTTTCACCTCTACCATCGCTTCAGTCATCAGTTCGGTCTGCCACTCAGTCGCCCTTAGCTCCATCACCCACACTACCACCTGTTTCTCTTCCACCACAACCGTCACTACACCCAGCCATTCAGGCTGCTACTCAGTCAGACATTCAACCCATAGCCCTGCCGTTACTATACTCTGTAGCTGAGCCACTAGCCGCCCGACCCACAGCCACTTCAGCCACTCCTCCACCCGTCACACCTCCACTACAACCATCACTGCAGTCTCCAGTGTCCCCAGTGCAGTCTCCAGTGTCCCCAGTGCAGTCTCCAGTGTCCCCAGTGCAGTCTCCAGTGTCCCCAGTGCAGTCTCCAGTGTCCCCAGTGCAGTCTCCTTTAGCACAGTCACCCACTCAACCACCAGCACCACAACCGTCACTACCTCTAGTTCTTTCCCCTGTGAAGTCATTAATTCCACCACCTACTCCACTCTCACCACCACCGTTACTACAGACATCAGTTCAGTCCCCTGTGCAGTCATTTACTTCTCCACCGTTAGCAGCTCAGGTCCCCGTGTGTCCAGCAGCTCAGGTCCCCGTGTGTCCAGCAGCTCAGGTCCCCGTGTGTCCAGCAGCTCAGGTCCCACTCTCATCCGCATCTCCAGTAGCTCAGCTCGCACCTGAACCATTGGCCCAGTCCCCGATAGCAATACGGTCTTCTGTTCGGCTTAACATTCAGCCAGGGGTCCCAAACCTCTCTGGCTCTACATCAACTCCTGCTGGAAGCTCGGATGAGCTCATCCAGGACTCCGTGGCTCCCACGCCGCCATCTACCTCATCCGCTGGGGGTTCCAGTGAGCCCGGCCAGCACCTCCTCGTCTCCGCTGGAGGGTCCGAGGGGCCCGTTCAGCCTCCCGTCTCCGCTGGAGGGTCCGAGAGGCCCGTTCAGCCTCCCGTCTCCGCTGGAGGGTCCGAGAGGCCCGTTCAGCCTCCCGTCTCCGCTGGAGGGTCCGAGGGGCCCGTTCAGCCTCCCGTCTCCGCTGGAGGGTCCGAGGGGCCCGTTCAGCCTCCTGTCTCCGCTGGAGGGTCCGAGGGGCCCGTTCAGCCTCCTGTCTCCGCTGGAGGGTCCGAGGGGCCCGTTCAGCCTCCTGTCTCCGCTGGAGGGTCCGAGGGGCCCGTTCAGCCTCACGCCGCATCAGCTGGAGGGCCCGAGGAGCCTGTCCAGCCGCCATCTGCGACCGCCTCGTCATCACCTGGCCCGGCTACATCCGCCTGTGCTTCTGCTACGCCTGGCCCGGCCTCCGAGCCTTCGCCTGGCCCGGCCTCCGAGCCTTCGTCTGCCGCAGCCTCCTCTTCAGAGCCCTCGTCTGCCCCAGCCTCCTCTTCAGAGCCCTCGTCTGCCCCAGCCTCCTCTTCAGCTGCCTCGTCTGCCCCAGCCTCCTCTTCAGCTGCCTCGTCTGCCCCAGCCTCCTCTTCAGCTGCCTCGTCTGCCCCAGCCTCCTCTTCAGCTGCCTCGTCTGCCCCAGCCTCCTCTTCAGCTGCCTCGTCTGGCCTTGCGCCCACCGGGCCATGGCCTCCTGAACTGCTCTGTGTTTTGGGTTGTTTTCTTGGGCTCCGGTGTTTTCTGTGCTCTTTGTTTTCTGTTCCAAGCCCTCCGTCCTGGGCCCCCGCCGCCCGCCCTGGGTTGTTTTCTGTTTGGTTTTGTTTTTCTGTGTTTGGGCTGTCTGGAGCCAGCCCTTGAGGGGGGGGTACTGTCACGGTCCTGGGTCTCCTGACCCAGCGTTTTTAGTTCTTTGTGATTTTCGTATTATTGTACTTGTGTGTGACTTATTCTATGGCTTCTAGTTTTGATCCCTTGCCCTTCATGTCTCCCTGTGTGCCCCTCTGTGTATCTGTGAGCCCTCGTCTCTCCTTATGTTTTATTCCATGCTTCCCCTGCCCATTATGTCTAAGTTCTCCCCGTGCTCTCTTCCCCCTGTGTGCCCTCTATGTATTTATGAGCCCTCGTCCCCTTTCGTGTTTATTCCATGTCTCCCCTGCCTGTTACGTTGGTGTTCTACTCGTGCTCTCTCTCCTCCTGTACTTCCTGTTTCACCTCTCCCGTCAGTGTTCAGTTCACCCCGCCCTGTCTCGTTATGATTATCAGTGTCACCTGTGTTCCCCGTGTGTTCCCACTTCCCTCGTTAACCCTCTGTGTATTTCTGTCTGCGTCTCCCTCTGTTCAGTGTGACGTCGCCCCTCATGTTGTGTGGATCTCCCTGTGTCTCTTCGCGTATGTTAGTTTACTTTTCCCAGTTTAGTTTTGTATTTCCTATGTTCGGCCATTCCAGCATTAAAGCTGTGATTTTGAGTTCATCCCCGTGTCTGTGAGTTTTGCGTTTGGGTCCTCCTCCTGCCTGCCACACAGCCGAGCCTTGACAGAAATGCTGTAATCAACTTGTCTTGCAGTTGTCAACTAAAACTACTGAGTATAGCTGACGACTTCTTGGCTGACATTCCAGCAACTTGAGTGAGTTCAGATAAGTTGTTAATCATGTTGCCTGCAGTTTGATTGCAGGGTCGGTGCTGCATGTCAGGACCGTACAGTGTAACTGTTCCCACATCTGTTTAGCAGATCAGGGAGTGTGTGTGTGTGTGTGTGTGTGCACGCACGCGTTGACCAAAAGAAAAGCCTGTCCATCCTCATTTGGGAAACCAACAGTGGCCGAGTGGTGTTAAAAATGTCTTTCCTGCAGGTTGTAAACACAACATCAAGAGTTCAGACAATACAAACAAGAAAGATTTCCTGATCGTGCTGTGACAGCGAACATTTGCACATAGAAAAGCCGCTTGAACTAATTTTTGGACATGTTTTCCCAGTAAATTAAACATTTGGTGATAAGTGTGTCTGTGCATGTGAGTGTGCTTTGTTTTTCTTCCCCCATTCACACAAAGGCTGCACTCTGTTGCAATAATATTTTCAGATTTCTGAGGAAATACGTTGTTTAAAAGGATTCAAAGATTTGAAATATACAAAGAATAAATATTTGGTTATAGTTACTGTGTTTGTTGGACATGCAGAGGAGAGTTGTCCAAATGCAGGACTGAGTAATGAGAAAACATGTAATGGTGCCCAAACTAAATAAATTCTGAGGATAATGTGATTTGTAGGGTGTGGTTTCTCTTTCATTTTTGGTAATTAGTGAAGCTATAAAACTTGAATGATATAAATTTACATTAGAGGCATGAAAAGGTGATAAAACCTGTACTTGGTGTTTTGTTGACTGGAATAAAAGAACTGCATGCATCTGAGATATTTCTTAGATAATCCTTCCAGTGACCTTCAGTCTTTTCACATCTATTTTTGAAAGCAAAGGCTTATCAAATACTGCAAATTATTGTGACATTCACATCATTAATAAGTGCTCTTTGATAGCTTACAAAATAAACAGCACGCTATATATAATTCAACGGTCCTATCAAAGATTTTTTTATGCCCCACATGATTTATGTCCATCTTTCTCAACAAACAATCACAGAGCATTGAGCCATGGTTCATTGCAGGTTTTTTTAAGCTCCCTTTGGAGAGATGTAATATTCCTAAAAACAGCAAGCAATTATTCCTGTGCTGTAAAAGTTTATAGTCTAACACATCCTTAATCACAGCGACAAGCAGTGCAGCTCGTAAAAACACAGTGTGCCCTCCTGTGCATAAAAAGAGCTGTTTTATATCAACATCTACAATAAACAGACTTATGATCACACTTTCACAATATTTATCAACGCTCTGATTTAAAACCCGGACCATTCGTCTGTGATATGCCTCAAAGCTGAAACAAATTACGGCCAGACGCAGGCGTGTATCAGCTAATGCAGACATGAGGGCATTAGGGTATCGTTCACACAGTTACTGCTGGTCTCTGAGCAGCAAGAGCCTCCCGCTGTTGAGAAAATGACTCTTCCCCCATTTGTGTAGCCACATAACCACATCTTTCTAAAACACTACCGTATCAAATGATCCATAATCCCTTTATCTTCCAAGTGAGGAAATGGCTACCTCTGTGGAGAACACTGAATTGTTCTGTAGTTACCTGTTTGCTCTCCAGCAGCTTTCGCCTTCTTGCTGGGTTTCCTGTTATTTCGCATCTCTCGGATGAGAGCACAGAAACTGCTCACTCACACTAATTAGGTTTTTCATTATATCCATTTACACATACGGATTACACTGATCAGCAAGCATTTTGCTTTTGGGATTTTTAGCTTACCATAAAAAATGTCACTTGCTGACAGCAAATCTGAAACCTGTTTTCGTCTAGCAGGTCAAATTGTTTTAGTTATCATGGCCAAAGTACTGGACGAATAGGATGATTGGACAGAAAGAGAGATGCATGTCAAGTAAAATGTCCAGTCTGAAGCTTGAGTTATGCAGCAATGATCAGAAACACAGCAGAAAGTCCACTTTGGATGGCTCAAAAAACAAAGTGAAGGTTTTGGAGTGACCTAGTCAAAGTTCGAACTTAACTCCTGTTAACGTTAAATAGGTTATTTAGTCTTTAAAATGCTGCGATGTGGCTGAATAAAAATAATTCTGCAAAGAAGAGCAAAATTCCTTGACAGAAATGTGAAAGACTAACTGTCAGCACTTGTTGCCAAGGGGTTGCACAACCAGTTGTTAGGCTTAGGGGGAAATACTTTTTAGCACAGGTGGGTTGGGATAACTTTTTAAAAAAATCTTTAATAAATGAAATAACAATTTTTTAAAAACTGCATTTTGTATATTAACATGTTTTGGATGGTCTGACCCACATAAGTGTGACAAATATGCAAACAAACTAAGAAATCAAGAGGGGCGCAAATGCTTCGCAGTACGGTATAACACATGAATCCCAGTTATTACCACATGATCCTGATACCAAATCTATTTTCAGACATGATGCATGAAAACAAAGCTGCAATAAATAAATGGTGTTGTTTATTCAAACCCACATCATTAGCCAAGTATTAAGTAAATCTAAGAAAAAGGAACGCAGTTAAAGGTTACAGGCCTGCAAAAATGACGCACCTTCTTAAACATAAGAAAGAAAAAGCAGATTTAATTTGTGCTCCTTCTGGATGATGATGTGTATTAATATAGGCACTTTGTATTTAACATACCTTGAAGCACCTGAATCACTGGAAGCCTAATTTTTTGACAAAATAAATCTTTCATCTTTCTAAATTATAGATGAGCTGTGCAGAGTGATGATGTGGATGTGTGCTGGGCGGCGTTGATTGAAGGACATCACAGATCAGCTAGTTACTCCACTCGCTGGTGCACAACTCTCCCCACTGTGCAATTATGCACCATTTCAGGTTTGGATGAGTCTCTGTCTGAAATTAGCAACTAATGTCTTGCAGCTTAGGCTATAATGACAAAGTTCTGTTGTAAATGAGCAGGAAAACACCTGAGGCAACAATGGAAAGCTAATTTATCATTTCTTGCCCATTGCCCACAGAGTGCACCTCTAAGCAATGACATATGTCATTTTGTCCCCAGTGCC
Organism: Diplotaxodon limnothrissa; assembly: GCF_057381915.1. Classification (NCBI taxonomy): domain Eukaryota; kingdom Metazoa; phylum Chordata; class Actinopteri; order Cichliformes; family Cichlidae; genus Diplotaxodon; species Diplotaxodon limnothrissa. Next base: position 39,892,205 of record NC_140597.1, on the reverse strand, counting down.
AAATGATTTCACCTCTTGTCATCATGGGTGCTTGTTTGGAAGCGGCAAACAGATTCTACAAGTGCAGCACCTCTGTCAGTGCGCCCCAGGGTGGCTGTGGCTACAATGTAGCTTGCCATCACCAGTGTGTGAATGTGTGTGTGAATGGGTGGATGACTGGATATGTAAAGCGCTTTGGGGTCCTTAGGGACTAGTAAAGCGCTATATAAATACAGGCCATTTACCATTTACCACATGTTGAATGTTGAGTAGTCAAAGTGTTTACCTAGAAACTGCTAACTGCAATTTGCAAACAACCTGCTATTTTGATGTTGTTTTGGTCTTAAAGTGGTGCTTAGAAATCTGAAAAGGCATTTCTCCATCCTGTTTTTCTGTGTGCAGTTACAGACAGAATCAGTCGGTAATGCTGTGGAAATGACTGCTTTGATTTGACAAGCATGTTGAAAGAAAGAAAGATTGAATGTTCAAAACAGGGATGATGATTAAAGATGATGGCGATAGCGATGATGATGATGATAATAATAGTGAAGGTGATGATGAGAGTAATTACAGACTGTGGTGGCGGATGAGAAGAAAAGCAACTGTTGACATTTCAGAGTGAGCTGTCAGCAAAATTGAGTAAAGCTGATTTGATGCCCGTGGACAAGCCCTCAGCAGGAGGATCCAAACTGAAAGCCCCAGTGTTGCCGCCTCTCACAGAAAAAACTGGGGCAAGAAGAAAGGGACAATGACTGAGATGAAAAGAGTGGATTGAAGGAGAGAGCACAAAGCCCAAGAGTTTGAAGAAGAGATAAAAAAAAAAAAGGCGAGAAAAAGAAAAACACAGGCCGGCTAAGAAACAGAGCCACTCAGCCGAACACCACTGTGAAAACCGCTGCTCAGCCAAAATCCGCCCTTTTGATCCTATTCCACATATATCATCCGTCTATGAAACTACATTCGCTGGGCATCCAAACCTCCACCACCACCACCATCATCCTCCCTTGAGACAACTTTTCCAAATCCCTGGATGCCCGGGTGAAGGATTGTACACCCCCTCTGAGCTGTGATTATTTAGCGGGGGCGCTGCCATATCAAACCCTGGCCAGCTAAACATTCCAAGAGGAAGAAGCAGAGCGGGAAAAGAAAGAGATCTGCACCACCACCCACCTGTGCAGGGCAGAGATAGGAACAAACCAAATGGCACCCCACTGGATACTGCAATCTGCAAGTGGTCACCCCTCAAAGACACCATCACAAGGTTTACATTTTTCCATAAACTGCAGCGCCGCAACCTAACTGAGATCAGGTCGTTTATTCTGCTTCTGCAGCCTGCTCTAATCTCTCGGACAGGGTGGCCGCACACTGTACAGGGACCATATGAGCTGCTTGAAGGAGAGCGTTTTTCATGCCCTTTGTATGTCGAGGTTGATGAGGTCAACCAAGGTCCCGAGGACTGCAAGATGAGGAGTTTTCACAGAATTGGTTTGGAAGTGTGGAGCTGCTTTTACGTTCACCTCTTATCACTCATGTCTGTACACTGTAACACACTTAAAGACATAAAACTCGGAGGAAGGAACATTTTTCTTTACCCACATATTTGATAGATGTTTTCAAAACTACTTTCTTTCACCAAAATAGCTTCTTTCAGTCTGAATTGGAACTCTTGTAGTGTAACAATATTGTTTGGATAAAATACTGTTTGGGTTCAAATAAACAGTGCAAGTTCAGTTTAAATAAGACGGTGTTGTTTCCTCCTCATAAACTTGGAGAGATTGCCAGTTTAATCCACAGAATGTGTATGATAGATGAACATAGCCACCATAGTGTGGCCCATTGGTTAGTCACGTTGTGAAGCCTTAAGCTGAGCATTTGCACTGTCATCATGACATTTTGATGTCACGAGTGAACGTCAGATCTGCAGAAGACACTTTTCCCTGATACAAGACCTGCCCTAAAACAAACCCTTATTTTAAACTTGTTTTCAAATCTAATTCTGTCAATTATTCACCTTAAACTAACGGCTGAGACTATAGTTCTGATAGTTATCTATCAGCAAATTGTTTACCGAGGGCAGAAAGCAAGGAAGCCAAGGTATCCTGGACTTCATTGTGCAATCAAAGGATTGACCCCACGATGGCCATTAGCGCAGCTCATCTGCAGTGTGTCTCTTTGCGAGTCAGTTCAACTGGGTAGCGAGTAATTATATTCTCGTTAAATCACTGTAAAAAACAAAAAAACAAGGGAAAAGTTGATGAGTGCCTATGTCCTGCAGGTAAATCACCATCCTGCACACAGTCCCAAAAATCTTGGTCATGCTGCGGTCTCCAACCACTGTTTTTCCCAGTGTGACTGGGGAATAAGGTATTCTTTAGTTCCCATTGTAATAACAGCTCATTAGAGTTAGTAGAACTATTAAGTATGAAGCCAGGAGACATTTTAAACCTAATACCACTTTAACTTCAATTGTTCACCTGACATCTGTTCATCAAAGTAGATTTTACCATGATTCATCACCATGTGAATAAGGTTATAGTAGTAAGCTCACACGATGGTACATTCTGTATTACTTTCTATTCATGCTGACAGTTGGAAATAAATTCCCCGGTGCTTTAGCAGTGGGCAAGCACAGAAGAAGTAGCAGATGGAAAGTGCTTTGTTAACCAAGCAAAATAGCAGAAACCCTGGAAACACTACTCACGCTCAATTTAAATCTAATGAATGACACCTCATGACCTAACAAAATAATGCAGAACATGCCGTATCCAACATTACCTCCTGTGGCTCACAGCAAGATCCGCTAACACATCAAGTTGATAGACCAAGCGAAGATTAGGGTTTTGTTTGGTTTTAACATTAAGCATCAAGTTTGTAATACTTGAGAAAATAAAATTGAGAATTGTGTTATTTCAATATGCAGTTTAAACATCTTCTCAGCATCAGCAACATAATTATATCCTAGCTGTGTGCAATTTGCTGCTGCTGTAAATATTTTCAAACTGCTCATAGGGGATCACAGGATTGTTATGGCTTCCTCTCTAATATCGTAGGGTCTTTACCTTGTGATAATAACGTGCCTTGAGATGCCTCAATATGAAATGGCCCCTGTGGATTGAATAAACATAAGAATGTACGATACTGTGCAAAAGTCTTGAGCCACTCCTCATTTCTTTATAT